>NW_024067828.1:0-300000 GCF_009389715.1 Phoenix dactylifera | reverse complement strand
ATTGATCAAAGTGATAGAAATTCGAAGTGACCTTTGTGTAAGAGGGTGATAGAATTAAAACAAATTTGGTTTTATGCCATGAAGGATAGCCTTGGACTTGCTTGTGAAATCAATGTAATGGTCGATATGAGGAAGTAACACATGGAATTTGTTGATGAAGGGCATATGATAGACTATAGTGAGGGTGGTTTGGTGGCACACAAGGGAAAATTGTGTTGTAAAGCAGTAAAACAGGATTGATACATGAATGAAGGAATTTAAACAAATGAAAAGTAGTTAAGAGTGTGTTGAGAATTTCAGTATGGTGGGACTGCATAAGGGGTGACAAATAAGTCTTTCACGGCTTTACACTTGACATGGATGAATTGATTGCTGTATTTAAGAGGAGGTTCCATCATGGATAATATTTGCTATGATAAAATGTTAATTGATGATTTAAGACTTGATTCAAATGTTGAATTGGAAAGGATGGAGGTTCTCCAGGATGAGAGTCTTAAAATCAGTCAAGGTAGAGAACATATGGAACACAAATTTTATGGGATAATAATTGATGGCCAGGAGATGCACTACTGTCATCCTTTTAGCTTCTTTTTCCATCTTTTGTTAGGATGAACAAATAGAGGAAGTGCCTTTGGGTCACTATGATAGTAATTATGCATTTTAGATTGTAGAAAAACCTTACAAGATGGAAGTGAGGCTTGTGATGGTGTACGACTTGTTATGTTTAAGATAATCAAGGAAAATAGCTAAATTTTACAAAGTTGAGATTTTAATGCAAATGTGCGGCAATATTAGAAGGATAAAAATGACCTTTTCAGAGGTGCAAGGCTATTATTTTTAGACAGCATTGCCAGGAATCAATCAAGACAGCACGATCATGTGCTATAAAGGTAGAGGAGGCATTAAGGACCAAGGGGAATAAATGAATTTTCTTCTAAGGGTTTGGATAGAGGGAAAACCTGAGATAACATGATCGGCAATTTTGAGAAAGGATTTATTAAATCTTGTGATAAAGAAGGTAAAATCTAACAAACACCGGTACGCATTTGTTCTGGTTATGGTCGTTGCTATTTTTGAATTGGAAAGTCAGAGCTTGTGGGTGGTTGCTGGTGTGGATTTGGAGAGTTGGGACGGGTTTAGTTTGGATGACAAATGAGCTCAACTAAATCCTAAGGTCACCATCTGTTGGCATGTATATATATATATATATATATATATATATATATATATATATATATATATATATATATATATATATATATATATATACACACACATGTATGAATGTATACATGCGCGCATATATGATGGGTGCTTTTAAATTTAGCTGTTTGTGTTTTATTGCAATAAATTCAGCTATATTGTATGTCGTTTGATAATTGATTAAATGGAACTAGCACTAAATATTTTGCTTCTGTGCAGTTCATCTTGCCATATATCATGGGCTGGGACCAGGTCGTTAAGCCACAGTTGGAGAGTGTCGAAGGGGAGCGGCCAAAGCAGAGAGAGATGCGGCCAGACCCAGATTTCGAATGGGAAAGATGATGATGATATAATTCGATACCTTGACTATTGCTTGTGGCTTCAAACATCATGATGCCAATATTGTTCTGTCAGAGGAGTTGGGTTAGTAGCTTAACAGTGTCAATTGTCCTCGCATATTTGGTGATGGAAATTAAATTAGTTTTTCAACTAAAATGGGCAGATGACATGCTTTCTTCCCACAGGGCGGGCTTTGAGGTTTTGTTTGTAAACGCATAGATGGCTCATGTATTTAAAATATGTGCGTCTACCTATATTAGCATGGAATAAAAAGATGTGCATCCACGTATATCATCGTTAACAAATAGCGAAATGCCTTGTCGTCCTAACTTGTGCCTATACAGCAGGATCCCAGATGTTGTCACTGAACGCTCGTGTACTAATATGTAATTCACTATTTGCCATGGATCCTATAAAATATAGATACACTTGACTGCTGAAAAGGTATTTTCATGCTTAGTATGGTGGGCAGAAACAAGGGTTCAGACTTCACCAAGCCTTGCCTGTGCCTTTTGGGATCTAGGGTGAGAAACTGAAGGTGCTGGCCGGAAAGATATCTCCATTACTTGCAAACCTATCTTGTAAAAAACAAGACATAAAAAGGGAAAATCATAAAAAAATTTCTCCAAAAAATTCAGAAAAATATTAAAAAACAAAAAAAAAACCGTGTCTTCCTATTTTCATCAATCAAAAGTTATTTAAATCTATTCTATCTAAATCTGTTACATGAAGAAACCAAAAGTTATCTGAATCTGTCGCATGAGAAATGAGAAAACCACGTAGGAAAAAAAAACACATAGGAAAAAAACTCTATAAAGTTATCTAATTCTTATAGAACTCCAACATTTAAAGATATCTAATTTCTTTTGAACTCCCAAAAAAAAAAGGCAGCCATGCAAAAACTATGAACGGAAAAGCCAACCGAAAGTTATCTAAATATATTATATCCAAATCTGTGACATGGACCGACCAAAAATTATCTAAATCTGTAATATGAGAAATGAGAAAATTGTGCTGAAAAAAAATTGGGAAATAACTATTTTGTTTGCGTACCTTTGGGTTCACCTAACTCAGCAGCAATCAGCTTTAGGTGAAAGAATATATACTGCAATAACGCAGAAGTCTTTAACAAAATAAGAGGATATGGCCATCCTATAGCGACCCTGCAAACCATTCTATCAGCCACGTTATATATAGCTACTTGAGAAATTATCCTGCAAGCCACCCTATCCCCCATTTAACCCAATCGGATGGCTTTAAACACCCCAACTTCTAATGGTATAGGGGGGAGAAACAAGCCAAAGAGCTTCATGAGAAACTTCAATTCAGTTACCTTAGCCATTTGCCTAAAATATAAGCTATCAACTGTTCATTATTGCCATTCACCATGCAATCTCCTCTCTACTTTTTAACCAATCCTTGAACTCTTGAAACCATATTTTGCTATTTCCTTCCACTCATTCCTTCCCCTCCAAGACATTAAACCGAACCTTTGTCATTTTCCTCATCCAACAACAAATTCCAGTGCTTCACTTGTAACCAAACACCAGACCTATTCACTTTCAAAATCTAAAACTTTCATCTATCACGGACCTGTTCGTTGACCTCTAAACCATATATTTCTGTTAGTATGGGGCACAAGGACCTAATATTAAGCAAATATGAGAGAATTGTTGGAATATTTCAAAATTCCGAGTCTGCCCTTCTTTGTCTTTTGTCTTTTTGTCTAGTGTACTTTCTTTTAGTCCCACATTGGAAAGGAACAAAACTCAAAAGATCTTTATATAGTATTCAACCTTTTAACTTGGTGAAGCAAAGAAAGAAAGTAGCCCACGCGCGCATGAGCCCAATGGAGGTCCAAACCAAAATTGGCGAATCCGATCCGGGCGCGTTGCGATTATCACGCGCAGGGGGACCCCCCCCCCGCGAGTGTGGGCTTGAGTCAGGTTTCTTTTTGCCGTTTTATTTTTTGAATTGTTTTGATCTTCATTTCTTTTTAAACCCTATCAGATCCGATAGAGTTAATCAATCAAAAAGCCTCTCTCTCTCATTCTCCGAGGGGCTGAAATCACGCCTCAACATTAAGAATAGTTCGGCATGGATTCTGCTATGATTACTGCTAGATCAATTCCTGATACTTCTAAAATTGAGAGTTTCAATGGTATGTATTTTAAGAGATGGCAAGAACGTGTTTATTCTGCATTGGATATGCTTAATTTTGCTCAGTATTTAAATCAGTCAAAACCGATAGAAGGGTCTGAAGATTTTGACACTAAATTCAAAGAGTGGGAATATGGAAATAAAATCTGTAGACACACAATTCTGAGTACACTGTCCAATGAACTTTTTGATGTCTACTGTTCATACAAAGAAGCTGCAGAAATTTGGAAAAATTTGAATAAAAAATATGTGTTAGAAGATGCTGGAGTACAGAAATATGCTATAGGAAATTTTCTGCACTTTCAAATGTCCGAGGATAGGGATGTGTCATCCCAAATACATGATTTTCATAGGTTAGTCACTGATCTTAAAAATGAAGATATAATGCTTCAAGAAGTTTTCCTAGCCGGCTGTTTGATTGAAAAATTACCTGAGTCTTGGAAAAATTATAAAAACAGCATGAAGCACAAAAGGAAACATATGAGTCTTGAAGATGTTATTGTTCATATTAGAATTGAAGAACAAAATCGAGTCAGAGACCGAGAACAATTGGCCAAGGAAATGACTTCCAAAGCCAATGTAATAGTCAGCAAACCAGGTGGGTCTCGTTCAAAGTTCAAGAAGCCTTATCTCAAAAATGATAAGAAACCTAAGTTCCAAGGTCTTGGTTTTAAAAGAAAGGGAACTTGTTTTGTTTGTGGAATACCTGGACATTATGCTAATCAATGCAGGTTTAGAAAAAGGAATGATATATCTGTTAAACCAAATGCTAACTTGGTAGAGACAGATATTATTGCAGCAGTTGTGTCTGAAACCAACATGGTTATGGTAGCAAAGGACTGGGTGGTAGATTCTGGGGCTACCAGACATATTTGTGGCAATAGGAGTGCATATACTTCCTACACTCCATTAAATGAAGGCGAAGAACAAGTGTTCATGGGTGATTCGAGACCCTCGCCAGTGGTTGGCAAAGGAAAAGTACTCCTCAAGCTAACATCAGGAAAAGTCCTTTTCCTGAATGATGTGCTGCATGTTCCTAATATCCGTTGGAACTTAGTATCTGTATCTTTATTAGGAAAGGCTGGAATTAAAGTGTATTTTGAGTCTGATAAAATTGTAATGACTAAGAACAATGTTTTCATTGGGAAGGGTTATTGTAACCAGGGTTTATTTGTCTTGAATGTAACCGAAACTATGAATGAAAATGCATCATCTTTTGCTTATTTGATTGATTCTGTTGATGTATGGCATGGTAGATTAGGACATGTTAATTTTTCTTATATCAAGAAAATGAAAGACCTAGGCTTGTTAAATAATATTACCTTTGGAAATGTGAATGATAAATGTGAAGTGTGTGTAGAATCTAAATCTACTAAAAAGAGTCATAAGTCAATAGAAAGAGAAACTGAATTACTTGGATTAATACATTCTGATTTAGGAGATTTGAAAAACACTCCAACTAGAGGAGGAAAAAGATTTTACATAACTTTTATTGATGATTATTCTAAATACACTAAGGTATATCTACTTAGGACTAAAGATGAAACTTTTGAAAAATTTCAGCAATATGTTACTGAAGTAGAAAATAAATTTAATAAGAAAATTAAAAGAATAAGGACTGATAGAGGAGGAGAATATGAGTATAATCTCTTCAATAAATTTTGTGAAGATAAAGGTATAATCCATGAGATTACCCCACCATATTCTCCTGAATCTAATGGAGTTGCTGAACGTAAAAATAGAACTCTAAAAGAAATGATGAATGCTATGTTAATAAGCTCAGGAGTACCTCTTTATTTGTGGGGGGAAGCTATTCTCTCCGCTTGTCACATTCAAAATAGAATACCTTATAAGAAAATTGGTAAGACACCCTATGAGTTATGGGAAGGTCATGTACCTAACCTTACATATCTTAAAGTGTGGGGGTGTTTGGCCAAAGTTCTATTACCTGAACCAAAGAAAAGAAAGTTGGGACCTAAAACCTTTGATTGCTTATTTATTGGTTATGCATTAAATAGTGCTGCTTATAGATTCTTGGTATTAAAATGTGAATCTAATATTATGGAACCCAACACTATAGTAGAATCTAAAAATGCTGATTTCTTTGAACATATCTTTCCTATGAAACTAGGTAAAGAAAAAATTGACTCTCAGTCTCATAATAAATAAGAAAAGAAGGCACATGAAAATTATGAAATTGATTTAAGAAGAAGTAAAAGAACTAGAAAAGAGAAAAATTTTGGAAATGATTTTTACACCTTTCTTGTTGATAATGAACCTCAAACTTATAAAGAAGCAATAACTTCAGCTGATGCACCTTTTTGGAAGGAGGCTATTAATAATGAAATAGAGTCTATTATGTCTAATCATACATGGACCTTAGTTGATTTGCCTCCAGGTGCTAAATCAATTGGTTGTAAGTGAATTTTTAAAAGAAAGTTAAAACCAGATAATTCAATTGATAAGTTTAAAGCAAGATTAGTAGCAAAAGGATACTCACAAAGAAAAGATATTGATTATTTTGACATCTTTGCACCAGTTTCTAGAATTTCATCTATTAGAGTACTCATTGCATTAGCATCCATTCATAATTTAGTAATTCACCAAATGGATGTAAAAACTGCATTTTTGAATGGAGAATTAGATGAAGAAATTTACATGGAACAACCTGAAGGTTGTATTGTTCCTGGTAATGAGCACAAAGTTTGTAAATTAGTAAAATCCTTATATGGATTAAAACAAGCACCTAAACAATGGCATGAAAAATTTGATAAAGTATTGGTATCTAATGGCTTTCTAATTAATGAGGCTGATAAGTGTGTTTATAGTAAGGTTGTTAATAATGTTGTTGTGATCATATGTTTGTATGTTAATGATATGCTTATAATGGGAACTGATTTGAATATAGTTATAGATACTTGTGGGAGATATTCCATTATGGAATAAACCAACACCTTCTGTGTCTATTCTTTGTGATAACCAAGCTGCTATATATCGAGCTAAGAATAAAGTTTATAATGGAAAGAATAGACACATAAGGTTGAGACATAATATTGTAAGGCAGCTGCTTGATGATGGGATTATATCTCTTGAGTTTGTAAAGTCAGAGTTGAATTTGGCCGATCCTTTGACAAAACCACTAGGTAGAAAACTAGTGAGTGAAACATCGAGGGGGATGGGACTAATGCCTATATCAAAGTCAATAACGACAGAAACCCAACATGTGTGATTGGAGATCCCATGAAGCATGTTCATATGGGTAATAACAAGTCGCTAGTTGACTGTGAGTACACTATCGTATTTAATTTTGAAAATCCATCCCTATGGTGTAGATAGTGCAAACTGTAGTAGATAAGGATGAGGTAAAGCTCTTAATGGATACCATAGTCCTTTAGGATGGTGTGTATACCTGCAGTACACACTTGATGGATCCACCTATATGGGTGTGGAAGTGGGGCCGCTTCCTATGAGAATTAGGCAGTTCTAAAGCACTCATGAATATCCAGGTAAGGTGCATGGCCTATTTGCACCAACCCGTTTAGAACAAGCCCAGAACTTGAGAGGTCAATGTGGGCTATGAGTCACTGATTTACATAAAGGACTTTTGGTTCATAGAAATTTCATGTTTCACCAAAAGTTCTGTAAGTCATACTTACTAGTCCTAAAAAAATGGTTCATAGTCTCAAAGACACCAATTTGAGGCATTGAACTCTCGCGCTCGTTAACTTATTATTGAATTTTAAAATATGTGGAGGATTGTTGGAATATTTCAAAATTCCGAGTCTGCCCTTCTTTGTCTTTTGTCTTTTTGTCTAGTGTAATTTCTGACACCACATTGACCCAAAAAAAAATGAATTTCAGTCGATTAGCAAATGTAAACAAAGTCAAAAAGGAAACTGAAAATATCATTTTATATCGTGCTTTATCTGTTTGCTCAAGAACCACACAAAACAAGAGCATGAAGTACATATAAGCAGCCATTGTTGCAGTAGTAACACTGAAGTGAAAAAAAAATGCAAATGAATACATACAAATACACCATATCTCAATAATCTTGACAACTGCCAAGTAAATCTCCTAATCCATTCTTCCTAAAAGTTGCAACAAGAAATATCAACCGTGTGGTAGTTTTGTTGCATCCATCTTTCATTTCTAAACAAATAAACGTTTCAAAATAACATCCAATGAAGTGTTTCATGCTTCCAATTCCCGCACTATCCTTGTTCTCCAAATCTAACCCATTTAGCTATCCATCCGAAATACACTTGAAACCCTTGCAGACAGCCAACCAAACACCAAACAAAACCAAGCAAAGGATAATGTCAGCAGCAACAACTAATTTCACATGTCGCCACCACAACCTCTGTCCAACTTGCGGTGCCTGAGTCCTCCTCAAACTTGAGCTCTTTTGCAACGGCATACTGCCTACTGGCTCTGGTGGCATGTTGATCTTCACTCCTCTGTCTATACGGTCTTCACAAACTTCATGATTCTCAACTACTTTGTCCTTCATCTTCCTCTTATCATGCTTGCTGTTTCCAAGTAAAGGGGTCCTTCCAGATATGGAACTATCACTTGACACATTCCCCTCCAAGCTCTCATCAACAGAAATTGTTGTTGGTCGAGGCATTCTTTCCAATGAGTTGATCAACTGCCGGATGATGGGCACCACTTCATCATGGAAACCATTCATTGAGACCTTCTTGAACCCATCCCTGATGTGCTTTAGGAACCGAAGGATCTCCAGATTCCCCAAGCTAGGTTCCACAATGGCGAAATAGGTGCATCCACCTTCCATCAAGTAACCAAAAGTTCTTGTCCCAACAGTGTGGAAGTACCACCTGTGGAAGGGTGGGGCATTCGCAAGGCAGAGGGCCGCCAGGGCCTCAAGCTCACGGTCTTTGGTGTTGTAAGAGTAGAGAATTCTGTTTCCTTTCGCGATGCAGCAGTACACTGTGTTGTCCATAGAAGAATCTGTTGATGACTGCTCTACTATCTCTACTCCCATGGATTTGCAATGAGATGAAACAAGTCTCAGGGACCTCGACCGCTGTGAATTCATCAAAGTTCTATGCTTCGAAAGGGATTAGGATTATGATCAGAAGCTCTGAAAACTTTGACCTTTCGGTTTCGAATCACTCCTCAGATTTAATAATCCAGTCACAGATCTCTGCTTTCCATGGATTTGCCATGAGATGAAACAAACCACACGGACCTTGACCGCCGGGAATTTATCAAAGTTCTGAGCTTCAAGAAGGATTTCGATTATAATCAGAAGCTCGGAAAAATTTCTGTTCGGGTCTCTCCTCAGATTTCATAATCTAGCCACAGATCTTGCAAATTTAGAGAACTAGTTCTTGGTTTGGGGTTTTGGAAATATGCCACAAAAGAAGACCGGATGCAGGATCCAATATAAACCCCAAAGGTTGCAGTTGCCAAGCGGAATTCTCCTCCCAACAGAAAATATCGTATGCCAAAGATGAAAATTCAGAAAATCAAGACGTTTCCTTACTTCTTGCAAGAAATCTAGTTCAAGAAAAAAATCCTAATTTCAATTATTCGGAGGGAAGAATACACAGTCAAATGAAAGTTCGGCGCTTTTGAGAAAGGAGAACAGAGAGAATCCAGAGAAAGAAGTACCGTAATCGCTTGCTAGGAAGCTCAGGATTTCTGAAGAGGCCCAGATCCAAAAACCCTAGATACAGACTCGCGCCACTTCTCTCTTTTTTGGTTGCTTCAGCTTAAATAGAATGGGAAAGGAATAAAATGTCATATACACGCACACAATTTCTTCATTCTAATAAGTTGAATAAAGCGCTCTCTGGGGCTGTCCCTAATTTTCTTTTGAGAGGGGATTTTGCCCAGATATTTAAATAAAGAAAAAATAAATAAATTAATGTCTAAGTACCTACCAACTTGATTAAGTGTACACGACCTATTTATCCATTTCAACGGGCTTTCTTAAATCAGTGGGAATTGGCCGGCAGCTGAAAACTTCAATCTGAACGCCTAGGTCTTAGTTGAGAATTCATTTGGAAGTAGCCGATTTGGATAGGATCTCTAGTTATCAAGTAATTTAGTTGTTTTTGTATTTCAAAAGTCGTATCTCGGCTGGCTTGTGGCTCATGGTCTTTTCCCTGCTGGTCATTTGCAGACAAATTCTTCGGCAGATCTTGCTTTTAGAGTCATTCTGAAATTACTCCTTTTTAATTAGCTTAAAATTGAGGTAATATAGACATGGAAGAAAGTTCAGTTCATGAATTTGATCAAAAAACAATTTCCATGTATCAGATTGCTCTTCTATTGATTTAATAAAATTATACATAAATGGTCCAATGAACATTTTTAGCTTAGGCTTAGCGCAGAACAAATGGTACAAAATTTTCATGTTTTGAAATCACTTTCAAAATTGGGTTGGTCACAAGCACTCCTTTTAATTATCTCATGGAAAAATAAGATAACAGACTTTTTTTTTTGATGTTTTATGTGAATTTCATATGATAAGCTGTTGTTGCATCTAGAAGACTATTTATTCTAATATTTTTTTATTGTGACTAATTAAAAATTACAAAAAAAATATAAGATAAGAAAAATATGGTAGCGCTCTTACTAACAGATAATAGATGAAAAAGTATTGTCAAAATATATTGCAAGTGCTCGAGATTCATTTTTCAAACATATAATGTAACTAAAATGCCAAATCCTTCTTTTATTTGGTTATTTGATTTCCTTTTCTGATAGTCAGATTCGTTGATGATCTTCTTTAGCGCTCTATCATTTTGATTTTTTCTGATGCACTGGTAAACTAATTGTCAGTGAGATAAGCATGGATGGTCAAAAACATCAGACGATGTGACATTGGATGAGAAAATAAGAGGAAAAAATAAAGTCAATTTATGTGTACCAATAAGTGATGGAGATTTCCTTTGAGTGCGACAAGCATATTTTTCTAGGCAGCTTTTATGCAAAAGCAGAAAGTGATTATTTTGAGCCAGGGGTAGCGTATCATCTTTGCTTGAGAAGGGATAAATGGTAGCGTTCAAGACTCTCACTTCAAGATGTGCAAGATAGGTAGGTTAAGAGTATTAGTATATCATTTATTATTTTGAGGTTTATCAATGTGAAAGATAGTACAAGATTTTCATTATCCTGCATCGATTTTGAGCCTGTTGTCTGTGACATGAACTTATTTTTCCGAAGAGTTGGTTCTCACTAAGTAAAATCCTTCTGTGAAAACTTAGCTGCAAATATTTGTTTTCGTAAAGCTATTGCTTTGTTCTTCTGTTTGCATTTGTTCTTCTCTTAGCACATAATGAACTAGTAAGGGTGGGGCCCATGCATTTCTACCTCTACTTTAATCTCTATCAGAAAAATCATTTGCACTGCTTGTGCTAGATATCCTATTTAATGTGTATTTTTTTTGGGTACATGATTGCTTATTTGTGTGTTTATCCAGAATGCATAGTCTATACCCCAAATTAATGATTATATCTCAAAATTACGTCTGTTTTCTAGTATAGGAATTAAAAATTGTAGGCATGATAGAGCAGTTCTACTCTAATCATATGCAATCATTTTTTTGGGGAGTCATCTAAACTATTTAGCTCATTTCTAGAGGGCCCACTTTCTTCTGTCATATTTTTGCCAAATTGTCGATTGCTTTTCCAGTTATTATAACATACACATTTAAGGATAAGTATGACATGTTGAACCAGTGGACCGGCCCTGTCCACTTGACCAGCCCAACCATATTTTTGGCATTGGGCTTCACATGCGACGCACGTGTGGATGGATCGAGAGGAATACTGTGGCTAGGAGTTTTCTTCCTCCTCGATCGCGATGGTGTTTGTAGTACCATCGCCATCCAAAGACCGGCCGGATAAGATCAGGATTGCCTATTTAAAGACTCCCTTCTTCCTTTTTCGAGTTCACCCAAGATCGAGCCACCAATCCCAAACTCCTCCTCCGGTCTTCTTCCTCGATTTGTCGCTGAAAGGAGCCGTCGGACCACCTCACTAGACCAAGGTAGGTCTTCTTCTTCCTTTCTCTCTCTCTTGCTATTTTAGTTGATATTTGGGTTGGTGAATTGCTGAAAAACCATTCGAAACATGGTGCCTTATTTTGGCCCCTTTTTCTTCTGGGATTCGCTGCCGCCAGCCATCATTGCTGGCAATGACTATGGTTGAGAGCCATCGTAGCCATCATCGCTCGGGGCTAAGCCACCATGGGCTGCCACCCCCTCTGACCGAAGAGAAAAGGGAGAGATGGACTCTCCCCTATTTAGGAGAAGAAGAGAGTCTTTCTCTTCTCTCTCTTTCTTTGTTTCTTTTCTCTCTCTCTTCTTTCTCTCTCCTTTCTTCTATCTCTCTACCTAAATTTTCTCTTTTTAGAGTTGATTGGACCCCATAAGTACAACTCTTAGTGATTTTTGAATTGACCTAGTTGAAAGATCCTCATCAAGAGTCGTCAAGCAGCGTGCCAACCCTCACCCTTGATCCTTGCCAAACACTATGAGATTTGGTCACTTCTAATCTCTATTAAACCATTTGTACCTAGTTCGAACATGATCAGAGTTTTGTCTTGATTAGACCAATCAGGGTGTCGGGCACTCCTGCTTGGTCAGCTCTATGAAAGTATTGAAATAGAACTTTTATTTATTAGAATGATTATGATAAATTATGATAATTTTTAAATACTCGAATCTTAAAAAAAAAGAAATTGATTGGACTGATATTTTGGATTCGCTCGCAAGGTAAGTAATATAACTATTTTTTCTAGATCTATCGACAAATTATAGCTATTTTCTAAAATGAATCATTCTTGATTTATGAAGTTGATGCACGGTATTTTATTATTATATGTGCTTATTTCTAAAATATTGTTTGATTGTTAATTGAACATATTGATTTCGATATAGATATGTTCGATTGATTTCGATGTCATATGAATTTATGTATCTTATGATTTGGAGCACTAAATATGAGAAAACGAGTTTTTGCAAACATATTTGGACTCGCAGCCAGACTATGTATCGATACCTTGCTAGTGAGGATTATTCGCTGGTATATCGACACTCCGCCAATGGAGGTTATTTATGGTATATCGAGACACTGCCAGTAAGGATTATTTGCCGGTATATCGACACCCTACCAGTAGAGGTTATTCGTTGTATATCGACACCCTGCCAGTGGGATTTATATGTTGGCATATCGATACCTTACTAGTGGAGATTATATGTTGGCATATCGATACCCTACTAATGGAGGTTATACATTGGCATTTTGATGAGCTCATGTTCTATCCTAGCCATATGGTATAAATGTGGTCATAGCTCATGGGTGTCGAGATAAAATTGATAATTTGAAAAATAATTGATTTACGAAACAAGATTTGAAATTTGAAGTGATAGCACATCGATTTGGCTTTGAATTGATATATTTTGCATTCTTAATTTTATTATATTATTATTGTTTTATTGCTTGATTTATTTAGTTAAAGTGTTCATTGCTTACTGGGTTGTCTAGCTTATTATATGATGGCTTACTAAGTTGTCTAGCTCATTATATGATTTATTACTATTTTTACATATCCGAAAAATTAGCTAGACTCAGGAATTTTTCATCGGAGAACAATTAAAGACAAGACTTTGACATCTTTACGTAGATAAGATTTTGTTTTAGAGTTGATGCAAGATTATTGGTTTTGTAAGACTTTTAATTTTGCTATTTAATTAAAATTTGAACGTTATTATTTAAATTATTTCTGCTGCCTGATTTTGATATCGTGATGAGATGCCTTGCATGCTCACGAAAAGAGTTTCCTATGAGTGTGTGGTGATTGCTACAACCCCCGGCTCGCAATCTCGGGTTGGAGGCATGATAATTAATATGGTATTGGAGCATAAATAGATGAATCATAAGTTGTAGAATCAGACATAATATGAGCGTAGGTGGATAGACACTAGGGATATTGGGACGTTAGTTTATGATGATTGTGACAAGTTTGTAAATACTTGTAATTAGTTGGTAAGCTTATTATGGGTATGCTACTATCTGATGGATATAGGTTAGGATGCTTCTACATCAGATGAGAAAGACTACTAGTAGTGCTAATGTTGAGGTACCAAACCAGCAAGATGGTGGCACATCCAAACAAGTTGGTGGCACCCCTCAGCAAGAGGGATTCGTCGATCCTACCAGAATATTCAGATAGAACAACAAGAGCCGAGCTTAGGCCAGGTTATATAGACCTTAGTTGGTATAATGCAGATGCAACAGTAGGTATAGTAGCAGTTGCTCCAATAGTAACAGGTCGACAACATCAAATGCAATTGCACCATGCATAGCAATAGCAAGAACAAGGGGAGCAGTACGGGCAATGTAGTAACATAGTTGAGTTTAAGAAGCTAGATCCTCCAACTTTCAAGGGGACTACGAAACCTTTGGAACCTGACAATTTATAGAGATGGAGAACACGTTCACTGTTCAGAGATGCCAGAACAATGAAAAGAATTTTTATAAATCATACATGTTGCAATATGAGGCATTTAATTAGTGGCAGATACTGGAACATAAATATGAGCAAGATAGGGAGCCATTTGGGAAAGATTCTAAGGAGCATTCTATGATAAATATTTTTCTCGAAGTGTAAGGACACAGAAAGAGCAAGAATTTATTCATCTAAAACAAAGAAATATGACTGTTGCAGAATATGAAGCTAAATTTACCGAACTAGCTACATTTGTTCCAAGGTTAGTCAAGGATGAGCAAGATTGAGTGCACAAATTTTAGATGGGACTAAAAATCAAAATAAGGAAACAAGTAGTGCCATACGAATTGACTACCTATGCAGCTGTGGTAAATAAAGCCTTGATAATTGAAAGGGAAGTTAACGAAGAACAGGCAAAAAAAGAAATGAATCAAAAGTAGAAGAATAGGTCAAATAAATCTCAGGAATAGAGTAATAGAAACACTAAGAGTTCAAACAAGAGATCAAAGAGTGACAACCCTGAGCAGATGAATAGCAATAAATGTTCCAGATGTGGTAGAAATCATGCTGTAAATGATTATCACTAGAACACCAGTGCATGCTTTGGTTGTGGGCAGAAGAGTCATAAAATAGCTAAATGTCCACAAAGGGAGGAAAATCAACCTGCCCTGACAACTAAACAAAAAAAGGAGGCAAGTCAAAAACCACGAACCCAACGAAGGGTCTATGCTATTATGCAACAAGATGCACAAGCTACTAATGCGATAGTGATATGAACTTATCTAATTTTAGTATTTATTCCTATGTATTGTTTGATACGAGTATTACTCATACCCATTGCTTTTGTTAGATGACTTATTATGTTGCTAGGAAAAGATTAAGTGGCTACATAACATTCTTTGATTATCTATCAAAAGAAGAATGTGAACTTTTAAATTTTGGAAGTGTTCACAAGGATTAAGATATAGCAATACATGTACTAAAAAATTGGTAATTTTAGAAAACTTAGACTTGACATGAGTCTGTTGTGGTTTAAATCAGAGTTGCGTAGTAAAAGGATGGTGAATTGAATTATTTTGATACAGGTCAAATAAGATGGCTTTGATTTGAGAAGCATTATGATTTGATTTGGAAGAAATATTCTCTACTCTTTGAACTATAGCTACAAAAATTTTGTGGACGAATTCTTTTTAGGGGGGAGAATGTGAAACTAGTGGACTGGGCCCGGTCCACTTGACAAGCCCAACCATATTTTGGCCTTGGAATTTATGTGCGATGCACATGTGGACGGATCGGGAGGAAGACTCCGGCTGGGAGTCTTCTTCCTCTGCGATCCCGACGGTGATCGAAGTCCCATCACCATCTAAAGACTGGCCAGATAAGGCCGGGATTGCCTATTTAAAGACCCCCTTCCTCTTTGGAGTTCACTCAAGATCGAGCCACCGATCCAAAGCTCCTCCTCCAATCTTCTTCCTCGATTTATCGCTGAAAGGAGCCATTAGACCACCTCGTCGGATTGAGGTAGATCTCTCTTGCTATTTTAGATGAGATTTAGGCTGGAGAATCGCCAAAAAACCATCTGAAATAGAGTGCCCTGTTTTGGCCCATTTTTCTTCTAGGTTTTGCCACTATCAGCCGTCGTTGTCAGTGATGACTGTGGCTGAGAGTCTCCGTGGTCACCATCACTCAAGGCTGAGCCACCATGGGATGCCACCCCCTCTGCCTATAGAGAAAAGGGAGAGATAGACTCCCTTTATTTGGAGAAGAAAAAGGGAGTCTGTCTCTTCTGTCTCTCTCCTTTCTTATCTCTTCCTGTGGAGTGATTGATTAAAACCCCATTTGATTTTGATGAGCTCAAAGCATTTGAGTATATCTTGTGATTACTAATGAATTCAATTGAGTGTTTCAGTGAAAATCCTGTCCAAGTGTCTCTAGATTTGGTTCATAGTATTTTGGATAAGGTAAGAAGTCTGCTGAACCAAAGTCTGAGACTCGAGTCGACTCCCGAGTATCACGAGTCGATTCCAAGCGTATCAAGTTCACTGGCACGAGCTCGAGTCGACTCCAGATCAGTACGAGTCGACTCCGACTGAGAACAGACAGAAGGACAGAAAGCTTCAACTCAGAAACTGTCAACGAGTCGACTCCCGAAGTGCGCGAGTCGACTCCAATGTTCAACGAGTCGACTCCAGGGTAGTAAGAGTCGACTCCAAGAGAAACACAAAGAAAAGTCAGAGAGCAGTTTTCGGGTCTGAGATTCGAGTCGACTCCAGTGGAACGCGAGTCGACTCCGATGGTTGGCAGGTCGACTCCAAAGAAGGTAAGAGTCGACTCTCAGAGGAACACAAGGAAAAAGTCAGAGAACGATTTTCGGACTCTGAGATTCGAGTCGACTCCCGCAGTACGCGAGTCGACTCCGAGACTGAGCGACCATCAACAGACAGAAGACCATGTTACTGCCTCTGAGATTCGAGTCGACTCACAGACAGCTCGAGTCGACTCCGAGACAAGCTTCACGTCAAAAGGCAGAAGACCAACTTTCGGAAAATGAGAGCCGAGTCGACTCCAAGGAAGTTCGAGTCGACTCCAAGACTGGATGAGCCAAAAGACAGAGAATCGGGAGTTCGGGCTCTGAGATTCGAGTCGACTCCCAGGACAGTCGAGTCGACTCGAGTGGACAAAATTCAAAATTGGATCCACGGACTTCAGTGGATGAGCCGACTCCAAAATTGCCAGGTCAGCTCCAGAAGTTGGCGAGTCGACTCCAGGTCAAGACGAGTCGACTCCTAGTCAAGACGGCAACTTTAATTCAAATTTGGAACAGTTGCCGAGTCGACTCCGGAAAAGCGTGAGTCGACTCCTGCTACAGCCGAGTCGACTCCTGATCGCGCGAGTCGACTCCAACCCACCAACGGTCATATTGTCAGGCTGCGCAGAGTGTGCAGAACGGCCAGAAAAAGCAGAGTAACGGCTAGTTTCCGTGGGGGTTGGCTTAAATAGCCACAGAGGACTGTAGTAAGGCAGAGAACAGATATTCCACTCCAAGCATTCAAGTTTTCAAGCTCTCCAAGTGCTCTTAAACGAAAAAGGGAAGATCTGCATTTACTGCTCCAACAACTTCTTCCCAACAATCAAAGCTTCCTCCTCCTGCATTCAAGTCGACCACTCTTTCAAGAGGAGACCGGAGTTCCAGAAGCCATACCTCTTCACCAGCTTAAAAGCGTTTGAGGGCTTCTAACTCCTTTACGATTATATTGTTTTAAATCTGCTTTTTGAGAAGCTATTTTCTGTTTTCTTCTATCTCTTGTATTTACTTGATTCAATCGGGGGATTGAATCAAGGGGTTTAAGGTTGGTTGGTGAGCCAAGTTAAAACCAACGTGTGTAAGGGTTTGATTGTGAGCCCGGAAAAACAATCGGGGTTGGTTCTAGTCGGTGAGCCTGGGAAAACCGACCGAGTTCGTTGTGAGCTCGTAAAACAACAAGTTTGGTTGTGAGCTTGCAAAACAACCGGCTGTAATCCAAGGGGGTTATAGTGAAATTCCCAAGTGAGACTTGGGGAGTGGACGTAGGAGCAAGGGTTAGCTCCGAACCACTATAAAACTTTGTGTTTGTAGTGCATTGTCTCTCATCTTCTTCCCCGCACATTACTCACAGCACTAGGCTTTAATTAAATAACTTGCTATAGTTTTTAATTAATCATCCACAAAGTTTTAATTAGCCAAATTATTTTAAAAACCCAATTCACCCCCCCTCTTGGGTTGTCTATCTGGGCAACAAGTGGTATCAGAGCCAAAAACTCTTCCACTCAAGAGTTAAAAGATCAAAATGACAACCCCATTTGGATCTTCTCACATTGAGGGTCAGTCCACCCAAAGACCCCCTTTCTTCAATGGATCTGACTACTCATACTGGAAGGCTAGGATGAGAATATTCATCCAAGCCCAAGACTATGAGATGTGGTCCATTGTAGTAAATGGGCCATACATCCCATCCATTTACGTAGATGGTGTTAAGGTACCTAAACTAGAAATGGACTGGGATGAACATGACATGAGGAAGGCACAATTAAACTCTAAAGCAATGAATGTCTTCTATTGTGCCTTAGACCGTAATGAATTCAATAGGATTTCAACTTGTAATTCAGCAAAAGAAATTTGGGACAGACTTGAAGTGACCCATGAGGGCACGAATCAAGTCAAGAAATCCAAAATAAACATCTTGGTTCATAAATATGAACTATTTAAAATGGATTCAAATGAAACAATCACATCCATGTTCACTAGGTTTACTGATATTGTCAATGGTCTAAAAAGCCTTGGCAAGAACTATACTAACAGTGAGCTTGTCAGGAAAATCCTTCGGTGTCTACCGAGGTCGTGGGAAGCTAAAGTGACAACAATCCAAGAAGCCAAGGACTTGAACAAGCTACCACTTGAGGAGCTTCTTGGATCCCTCATGACGCACGAGCTCACCATGAAACAACACAACGAGGAAGAGTCCTCCCATAAGAAAAAGGTAATAGCCCTTAAATCTACTTCTTCTAACAAGGACTTGTCTTGCAGCAGCAGCAGTGAAGAAGAAGAAGATGAGGAAGATGGTGGTGAGGCTCTTCTTGTGCGCAAGTTCAAGAAATTCATCAACCACAAGAAGTCCTATCATCAAAGGAGAGGCCCCTCAAATTCCTACCGCAAAGACAAAGGTAAGGAAAGGGAAAATGAGGGGATTGGTTGTTACGAGTGCAAGAAGCCGGGTCACATAAGAGCGGAGTGCCCCTTACTGAAGAAGGGGAGTAAGTATAAGAAGAAAAAGGCACTTGTCACTACCCTATCGGACTCCGACTCATCATCCTCCTCATCAGATGATGAACAAGAAGAGAAGGCCAATTTCTGTTTCATGGCCAACGAAAACGAGGTAACTTCCGACACGCATCCTGATTTTTCTTTTGATGAACTTTATGATGCATTTAATGAATTAATGGTAGAATATAAGGCTATAAATCTTAAGAATAAAGAACTGAAAATAACTAATCAATCATACCTACATAAATACGATAAATTAGTTAAGGATAAGGATTTAATCACCAAAGAAAATATAGAACTTAAAACAAGCAACCAACTTTTAACTCAAAAGACCAACACCTTAACTAAAGAAAATGAAAAACTAACTAAGAAATTTTCAGAACTTAAAAAATATAAACAAACCTTAGATAAGGATCTTACTAAAGAACTTAATGATCTAAAAGCCGAAAATCAGACACTAACTAAAGAACTTAACAAATACAAACCCTTAGTTGAAAGATTTACCTATAGTTCTGAAAAATTAAACAAGATACTAAATAGTCAACGTGCAGTGTTTAATAAAGCCGGTTTAGGATATAAACCAAGGAATAAGCAAAAACTTCTTAGTAACTTCTTTGTTAAAGCTGGGGAAAAAAAAACTAAGAAAATAACCTGCTTTTGTTGTGGTACAGTAGGCCATAAAGCAAATGTATATAATTTTAGGAAAAGTAAAACTAAAAGAAAAATTAAAAGGGTATGGGTTCCAAAAGGAACCAACTTGACTAACCATGAAGGACCCAAGAAAACTTGGGTACCTAAGATGACATGATTTGCTTGTGTAGGAGTGTCTTGCAGCCAAGGTCAACAAAAATTGCTGGTATTTGGATAGTGGCTGCTCAAGGCACATGACGGGTGATAAAGACCAATTTTTCACCCTTGAAGCTAAGAAGGGAGGTGCTGTGACGTTTGGAGACAACAACCAAGGTCACATCATTGGTATTGGTAAAGTTCAAATCACCCCTTCTACTTTTATAGATAATGTTAGATATGTTGATGGTCTTAAGCATAACTTGTTAAGCATCAGTCAATTATGTGATAAAGGATATGATGTTATGTTTAAACCATCACTATGTATTATAACAAATCCTAATGATAATAGCTTAGTTTTTAAAGGGATTAGACGTGGAAATGTATATGTTGTAGACCTAGAAGATCTTGCAAAACATAACCAATGTCTAGTTGTAAATGAAACTAAAGATAATGATGCTAGTTGGTTATGGCACCGTAAGTTAGGTCATGCAAGCATGGACACAATAACTAAATTAGTTAAAAGAGACTCCGTGATAGGTTTGCCAAAATTAAAATTTGAAAAGAACAAAATATGTGAAGCATGTCAATTTGGCAAACAATCTAGGAACTCTTTTAAATCCATAAAATGTGTCTCTACCTCTAGGCCTCTAGAATTATTACACATGGACTTATTTGGTCCAACTAGAACAACAAGCCTAGGTGGAAATAAATATGGTCTAGTCATAGTAGATGATTACTCTAGGTACACATGGGTCATGTTTCTAGCACATAAGGACCAAGCATTTTCAATGTTTAAAAAGTTCCATAAGGAAGTAACAAATGCTAGAGAGTCTTCAGTCATAGCCATTAGAAGTGACCATGGTACCGAATTCGAAAATCAATTATTTGATGAATTTTGTAGTAAAAAGGGGATAACCCATAATTTTTCTGCACCTAGGACACCACAACAAAATGGAGTTGTGGAAAGGAAGAATAGAACTCTAGAGGAAATGGCTAGAACGATGTTATGTGAAAGTAACCTCCCTAAGTACTTTTGGGGAGAAGCCATTAATACTTCTTGCCATATATTAAATAGAGTTTTATTAAGACCCATTATAAAGAAAACACCTTATGAACTGTGGAAAAACAGAAAACCAAAAGTTAACTATTTTCATGTTTTTGGATGTAGGTGTTTTGTACATAATAATGGGAAAGATAATCTAGGGAAATTTGATCCTAAATCTGATGAAGGAATATTCCTAGGTTATTCTACAACTAGTAAAGCCTATAGAATCTTTAATAAAAGAACCCTAGTTATAGAAGAATCTATACATGTTGTTTTTGATGACTCTAGTGACATCTCATCTAGTAAGAAGGTTAATTTTGATGATGATATTGAAATACTTGAAGAAAAGATAGATGAGATGGGATTACAAGATGATAATCAAAAGTTGATTGAAGGAGAATCGTCAAACCAAGAGCCTATAGTGGATCATGGGCTAGCTAAAGCTTGGAGGTATGCTCACGGGCATCCTAAGGAACTAATTCTAGATGATCCATCACAACCGGTTAGGACTAGAGCATCCCTTAGGAATTTGAATAATCATCTAGCTTTTGTTTCACACTTTGAGCCCAAACATATAGAAGAAGCCGAAAATGATGTAAATTGGATAAATGCAATGCAAGAAGAACTAAATCAATTTACTAGAAACAAGGTTTGGGATCTAGTGGAGAGACCTTCTGAATATCCAATTATAGGTACTAAATGGATATATAAAAATAAGCTAGATGAAAATGGAATTGTTATAAGGAATAAGGCTAGACTAGTAGCAAAGGGTTATAATCAAGAAGAAGGCATAGATTTTGATGAAACCTTTGCTCCCGTAGCTAGACTTGAGGCAATTAGACTTCTATTAGCATATGCATGCTCTAAGGACTTCAAACTATATCAAATGGATGTAAAGAGTGCTTTTCTAAATGGGTTTATTAATGAGGAGGTGTATGTAGAACAACCTCCTAGTTTTGAAAATCATCAATACCCTAATCATGTGTATAAACTGAACAAAGCACTTTATGGACTCAAACAAGCACCTAGAGCATGGTATGAGAGACTTAGTAAATTCCTATTAGAACATGAATTCTCTAGGGAAAATGTAGATACAACATTATTTCTGAAAAAGAAAAATAAGGATATGTTATTAGTACAGATTTATGTTGATGATATCATTTTCGGTGCTACTAACAATCGCCTCTGCGAGGAATTTGCTGATTTGATGCAGAGTGAGTTTGAGATGAGCATGATGGGAGAGCTGAACTACTTCCTCGGGCTTCAAATCAAACAATCTGAAGGAGGCATCTTCATCAATCAAGCAAAATATATCAAGGAGATGCTCAAGAAGTTTGATATGGAGGGAAACAAGTCAATCAGCACCCCCATGAGCTCATCATGTAAGTTAGACCAAGATGAATCAGGTAAATCTGTAAATCAAAAACTTTATAGAGGTATGATAGGTTCTTTACTGTATCTTACTGCAAGTAGGCCTGATATTATGTTTAGTGTGTGCATGTGTGCTAGATATCAGGCTAATCCTAAAGAATCACACCTAGCTGCAGTTAAGAGAATCTTTAAATACTTAATTGGAACTAAGAACATAGGGCTGTGGTACTCTAAAGAATCTAGCCTAAACTTAATAGGGTACACAGATTCAGACTTCGCTGGATGTAAGCTTGATAGAAAAAGTACCAGCGGGTCCTGTCAATTTCTAGGAGAAAACCTAATCTCATGGTTTAGCAAGAAACAAAACTCGGTTGCATTATCCACTGCAGAAGCTGAATATGTTGCAGCCGGGAGTTGTTGTGCTCAAATCTTATGGATTAAACAACAATTAGAAGATTATGGCATTAAACAAGATAAAATCCCCATTAATTGTGATAACACAAGTGCCATAAATCTCACTAAAAATCCAATTCAACACTCAAGAACTAAACACATTGAGATAAGACATCACTTCATAAGAGATCATGTATTGAATGGTGATGTGTCACTCCAATTTGTGTGTACTGATAATCAATTAGCAGACATTTTTACAAAACCCCTAAGTGAAGAGAGGTTTAGTGTGCTTAGAAGGGGATTAGGAGTGATTGATCCATCCTAGTGGGGTTTTTCACTAGATTAATTGATTTTGATGATTAGAATGAGGTTAAAATAGAGTTTCTATGCAGTGATCATCAAATCAGTCCTTAATTAGGTGATTTTTCCTCATTTGGCACGATTATGGCATGGTTTTTAGGTGCGTACCAAGGTTAGAGACGACTCGAGTAAGTTTCAGAGCCGGCTCCTAAGGGGGAGTCGACTCCCGCATTTGCAGGAGTCGACTCGCAAAGTTGGCAGCTGAGGGGGAGTCGACTCGCACACTGTCGGGAGTCGACTCGCGCATATTCTGGAGTCGACTCGAGGTCGAGTCGACTCGCGACTCAGGGGAGTCGACTCGCAGTCGGGATCCGACTTTTTAACCCTAGGTTTGTCGTTTCGCAAACACTTTTCCTCAAGCCGCCACTGTTCACAAAGCCCTAGAGCCGACTCCTAGGTCATCCCCGATCGTCTCCAAGCCCTTTTCCCGTCGATTTTTCGCCGGACATTGAGTTTCCGTCCGTTCCTAGGTCATTTCCGGTCCGTCCCGAGCTTCCTCTGTCGGTCCTTCACCGTCCTCTAGGTATTTTTCTTCCCGTTTAGGTCAAGATGCCTCGTAAGACCGTCGTTAGGAAGAGGTCCCGTCCCGAGGCCGGTCCCGAGCGGCGCTCCAAGGCGCGGCACGATCCCGCGAGGCAACCACCTCCGGATCGTTCCCCGCCTAGGGTGGTTCTCGTTAGGCCGTTGGCCGGGAAGGCCGTCACCTCCGGGAGGTTTGTCGATTTCGACTATCTCTCCCGGGAGGGGTTCACCATAGGCGATAGGCTTAGAGCCCAGGGCCTAGAGTACTTCCTCACCTTGGACCTTCCCACCTATCCTGGCCTAGTTCAAGAGTTTTACAGTACCGTCCATCGGGGAGATGGAGGTATCGAGGGCACGGTAGTAGGTGTCCCGTTGCGTGTCACAGAGGACCTCATTGCCCATATCCTTCACCTTCCATTAGTAGGGGTGGCTCCCGCACACCCTGAGGATAGAGTTGCGGCCCTTACGGTCGTCTTAGGGCATCCACCTCAGTCCCCCCTAGATGAGGTATCTGCTAGCTCACTTCCTATTGAAGTGAGAATCCTTTTGAGCATTCTGTCCAGGTCCATCTTCCCTAAGACAGGGAGATTTGATTTTGTGAATGAGAGGGACTTAGCTATTATGTCTTATATCCTTCAGGACACCCCGATCAACTTCCCAAAGCTCATTTATAGGTATATGTGTGAGCCCCTAGATAGACCTAGGCTCTCACTCCCATACGGGATGTTATTCACTCTTCTTTTTAGGCAGTACGAGATTCCCATTCCTGAGAGGGAACCCTCTCGTGCCTTGCGATGGACTGATCGCTTATGTACGGGGACTATGCACAGGATGGGGTTTCGGAAGAGAGAAGGGATCTGGGTTAGGAAGTCCACTCTCACTGCTCAG
Organism: Phoenix dactylifera; assembly: GCF_009389715.1. Taxonomy (NCBI): domain Eukaryota; kingdom Viridiplantae; phylum Streptophyta; class Magnoliopsida; order Arecales; family Arecaceae; genus Phoenix; species Phoenix dactylifera. The sequence continues at coordinate 275,641 of NW_024067828.1, read as the reverse complement.
ACCACCAGACCATCACCCAGTCCTGAGCCAGATTCAGACTACCCAGACCTTCCAGACCATCCAGACCTCCCATCCACTCCTCCTGCTCCTACCACCTCTGCCGGACCTTCCTCCTCAGTTCCACCATCTATGGAGGTCCGTATTGATATAGAGCAGCTCCGAGAGCTGCGGCAGGAGATCGTCCGAGATCTGAGGGATGAGCTGCTTCGGGAGCTCCGAGGTGCGGTGCCTGCCCCCACTCCTGCACCCGTATCTTCTCAGTTGGTCCCTTCCTTGACAGCCGTGACTGACATGACGGCTCATGTACGGGAAGAGATCTACAATGTCCGGAGTTTGGTCTAGGCCCAGTTCCACAGCATGAGTGAGGTCACGAGCTCCACTCGACAGATGCGAGAGGAGATAGGTCGTGACATGCACACCACCACCGAGGGGGCCGAGCGCTTGGCGAATGTACTCATCGACAAGCTGGACGCACTTCAGACATCGGTGACTGGGCTTCAGGCGTCGGTGACAGAGCTCTCCACTACACATAGCAGAGCCACCACGTCTATTATCACGCAGCTCGGACATGTGACAGATGCAGTCACCCTCCTCATGGAGCAGAGCCGATTGAGAGGAGGAGCACCATCCTCGAGAGGAGGTGCCACATCCTCCAGAGGAGGAGATGCATCCTCGAGAGGGGGAGCTTCATCCTCGAGGAGGACATAGATGTGTTTGAGTTGTGTTTTGTCTTGCTTTGCTTTACTTATTGTATTCTCACATGTATTCACATTCATATCAATATAATGAGTAGACATTTTATCTTCAATTATGTGCTTTGCTTTATGATTGATTGTGTGTGATTACCTCCTTTTTGGTATGATGACAAAAAGGGGGAGAAATATGTATAAAATGTGTAAAAGGGGAGAAATATGAAAAAATATGTAAAAGAAATCAATGGAAATAAATAAAAAGATAAACTCTTAAAAACACACTCAAATTTGTTCTAAGTGGATTCGGTACCTCGAGGCTCATTATCTCTCTTTTGGGGCTCCTAATGGAGTAATCTCCAGAATCTATTCAAGGGATATTCGGAGATTAGCTGAATCCTACTCAAGAACAAATTGACAGATTTTTCCTCTAAAAAGATAAAATTCAGTTCAAAAACTTCAAAGCATTAAAAGGAAATTCAGAGAATCAAAACATAGTTGAATGCATATGTTGAGGGGGAGAATCTGAATTTTAATCAAGCTAAATCATTAATGACATATAAGCCAAACAATTGATTGCATAATATGAAGGCTTATATAATTCCAAATGAAAGGGGGAGCTTTAACTCCGAAATTTAATGTTTCACTCCTTTCAAACTTGGATAAATTAAATTATCAGACATTTGAATTCATTTATGGATTTTACTTCATTGTTTTATGAGCAATTCATTTTACATATACTCAAAGTTTTGTCATCATCAAAAAGGGGGAGATTGTGGAGTGATTGATTAAAACTCCATTTGATTTTGATGAGCTCAAAGCATTTGAGTATATCTTGTGATTACTAATGAATTCAATTGAGTGTTTCAGTGAAAATCCTGTCCAAGTGTCTCTAGATTTGGTTCATAGTATTTTGGATAAGGTAAGAAGTCTGCTGAACCAAAGTCTGAGACTCGAGTCGACTCCCGAGTATCACGAGTCGACTCCAAGCGTATCAAGTTCACTGGCACGAGCTCGAGTCGACTCCAGATCAGTACGAGTCGACTCCGACTGAGAACAGACAGAAGGACAGAAAGCTTCAACTCAGAAACTGTCAACGAGTCGACTCCCGAAGTGCGCGAGTCGACTCCAATGTTCAACGAGTCGACTCCAGGGTAGTAAGAGTCGACTCCAAGAGAAACACAAAGAAAAGTCAGAGAGCAGTTTTCGGGTCTGAGATTCGAGTCGACTCCAGTGGAACGCGAGTCGACTCCGATGGTTGGCAGGTCGACTCCAAAGAAGGTAAGAGTCGACTCTCAGAGGAACACAAGGAAAAAGTCAGAGAACGATTTTCGGACTCTGAGATTCGAGTCGACTCCCGCAGTACGCGAGTCGACTCCGAGACTGAGCGACCATCAACAGACAGAAGACCATGTTACTGCCTCTGAGATTCGAGTCGACTCACAGACAGCTCGAGTCGACTCCGAGACAAGCTTCACGTCAAAAGGCAGAAGACCAACTTTCGGAAACTGAGAGCCGAGTCGACTCCAAGGAAGTTCGAGTCGACTCCAAGACTGGATGAGCCAAAAGACAGAGAATCGGGAGTTCGGGCTCTGAGATTCGAGTCGACTCCCAGGACAGTCGAGTCGACTCGAGTGGACAAAATTCAAAATTGGATCCACGGACTTCAGTGGATGAGCCGACTCCAAAATTGCCAGGTCAGCTCCAGAAGTTGGCGAGTCGACTCCAGGTCAAGACGAGTCGACTCCTAGTCAAGACGGCAACTTTAATTCAAATTTGGAACAGTTGCCGAGTCGACTCCGGAAAAGCGTGAGTCGACTCCTGCTACAGCCGAGTCGACTCCTGATCGCGCGAGTCGACTCCAACCCACCAACGGTCATATTGTCAGGCTGCGCAGAGTGTGCAGAACGGCCAGAAAAAGCAGAGTAACGGCTAGTTTCCGTGGGGGTTGGCTTAAATAGCCACAGAAGACTGTAGCAAGGCAGAGAACAGATATTCCACTCCAAGCATTCAAATTTTCAAGCTCTCCAAGTGCTCTTAAACGAAAAAGGGAAGATCTGCATTTACTGCTCCAACAACTTCTTCCCAACAATCAAAGCTTCCTCCTCCTGCATTCAAGTCGACCACTCTTTCAAGAGGAGACCGGAGTTCCAGAAGCCATACCTCTTCACCAGCTTAAAAGCGTTTGAGGGCTTCTAACTCCTTTACGATTATATTGTTTTAAATCTGCTTTTTGAGAAGCTATTTTCTGTTTTCTTCTATCTCTTGTATTTACTTGATTCAATCGGGGGATTGAATCAAGGGGTTTAAGGTTGGTTGGTGAGCCAAGTTAAAACCAACGTGTGTAAGGGTTTGATTGTGAGCCCGGTAAAACAATCGGGGTTGGTTCTAGTCGGTGAGCCTGGGAAAACCGACCGAGTTCGTTGTGAGCTCGTAAAACAACAAGTTTGGTTGTGAGCTTGCAAAACAACCGGCTGTAATCCAAGGGGTTATAGTGAAATTCCCAAGTGAGACTTGGGGAGTGGACGTAGGAGCAAGGGTTAGCTCCGAACCACTATAAAACTTTGTGTTTGTAGTGCATTGTCTCTCATCTTCTTCCCCGCACATTACTCACAGCACTAGGCTTTAATTAAATAACTTGCTATAGTTTTTAATTAATCATCCACAAAGTTTTAATTAGCCAAATTATTTTAAAAACCCAATTCACCCCCCCCCCCTCTTGGGTTGTCTATCTGGGCAACACTTCCTATCTGAACTTTCTCTCTCTAGAATTAATTGTACTCCATAAGTACAACTATTAGTAATTTTTGGATCGACCTAGATGAAGGATCATGATTTAGAGTCGTCGGGCAGCGTGCCAGCTCTCACCCTGGTCCTTGCCAAATACTACTAGATTTGGTTACCTTCGATCTTTATTAAACTATTTGTATCTAGTTCGAACATGACCAGATGAGTTTTGTCTTGATTAGACCAACCTGGGTGTCGGACACTCTCGTTTGATTAGCCCTATGAGGGTATTGGAATTAAAATTTTTATTTTTTGGAATAATTATAATAAATTTTGTTAATTTAAAAATCAGGATCTTAGAAGAATTTTTGAAATTGATTGGAATGATACTTTGTATTTGCTCGCAAGGTAAGTAATGTAACTCTTTTTTCTAGATCTATTAACAAATTATAGTTATTTGCTCGCAAGGTAAGTAATGTAACTCTTTTTTCTAGATCTATTGACAAATTATAGTTATTTTCTTAAGCATGCTCGTGGGAGAGTTACTTATGAGTGACAACATATATTTTATTAATTTGATAACTCCAACATCAGCTACTCCTTGGAAGAATCTACACATCATTGGTGTAGTTGGTGTAGCATTACATATGCGTTGACAATTTCCTTCTCCATCATACTTATCTGAATCAAGCTTCCGAGTTTTGACTCTTTCATAGAACCTTCCATACCTTGATGAGGTTTAAAAAATCGTAATAACCTTCATGTGAGGGTACCATCAACATCCCACCTCAACACCTCTCTCCCTCCCCCTCCCCCCCCCCCCCCCCCCCCCCCCCCCCCCCCCCCCCCCCCGGCCCAACAAAAAAAAAAAAAAAATCCACATGAATGCACTAGCAAATGATATTTTTGTCCAAAAAGGCTTTTGCACGATAATAACTTGTCAATTCTGGTCAAAGAAAAGTTGCCGAAACCTAACAAACCGCCAGCAATGAAATAAAGGTTGCCTTAATCCATGCTGTTAACACTGCCGAGGAACATAGAATTAGATAGGTTAGAAGAAATGGTTTGGAGCTAAGCAAGCAGATAGCTTCCATCCAACCAACAAGGCTCAAAGAAAGAAGCCACTGGGCATACTATATTACGAAGCGAACTCTTGTATGGGCACCCGTTAGGAGCTAAGCAAGAAAATAGTTTTCATCCAACCAGCAAGGCTTAAAGCAAAAAGACATACACCGGGCATATTGCAATCAACATTCTACCTTGCTTATTTGTGAAACTCGAAACACTGTACTAGCCTTATGCCCCGAGATGAAATTGTAAGAAGTTTTTGAAATTTGAGAAGAACGGTTACGAAACCGTCTCTCATCTCTTACGTTTTGAAACTGACCCTTGAATGATCCACCTGTTGAAAAACTCAACGGAAGACCGTCATTAAAAACCTCTTGAATAGGGAGACGTTGGGGCCTAACGTCTCCTGGTGTGAAGCCAAAGATAAAGGGGCTTCACCGAGAGAAAAAAAAAAAAAAACAACAGAGTTCTTTCATCCCTTTCTTTGAATTTTTTAAGCTTGGTTTCCTTCACGGTCTTTTAAGCAGAGTGATCATTTCAAGCTCTGTACTCTTCCTTTTTCTATTCTTTCTTCATTTCTTATCAAACCATAGTGTACGAGCAAAGAAAAAAATTCCTGCGGAGTTCAAGAGATTTTATAGTATTGTGCACGTCTACAAAATCAACGGTCTGTTGTATCTTGGGAAGGGATCGCCAGAATCCGGTGCATATAAGGAGGCGAATCTCTTTCAAAGACAGTGACTACACGCCTCGGACCGATCTACAGGTATTATCTATTTTATTTTGGATCTAAAGAAAATGACATCAAAGAGGTACGCATTGGAATCAGTTGTTTCAATGATATTAAATTATTTAAGTTTTATTTGAGTTCTTTGAGTTGATTATTACAACATTTTTGAAAGAGATTTTCGCTTCTGAAATACAAAGATGGATAAAGTTAAGAACTCATTAAACGATATCCTGAAACCCGAGTCATTTGATGGAAAGAATTTTGTTAGATGGCAAACAAAGATGGAGTCTTGGTTAGACACATTAGATTTATTTTATGTGGTTTCAAACAATCCTTCAACTAAGGACCCAATGGATCATGAACCCGACAGATCAGCTGCTAAATACAAATTTGATAAAGATGATCGTTTGTGCAAAAGTTTGATACTTAGTGCACTAAATGATAACTTATACGACATCTACTCTAGAGCTGAGGGTACAGCTAAGATATTGTGGGATGAACTTGAGTCGAAATATGGTAAAGAAACCGAATCAGAAGAAAAGTTCATCATAGGAGAATATTTTTTCTTACAAAATGGTAGATCAAAAATCAGTAATTGATCAAGCACATGAAGTCCAGAATATAGTGGCGAAGATCGTCGCAATGGGAATTTCTATAGATGAGAGAATTCAGGCGGCAGCCCTTATAGAAAAGCTTCCATCTTCTTGGACAAATTTTAAAGTCTCTTTGAAGCATAAGAGACACTCCCTCTCTTTGGATCAAGTACTTGTGTCCCTTCAAATAGAAGAAAAACACAGGAATAACCATAAACAGGATTTGGGTATTGACTCAGAAGTTAATGCAAAGGCAAACTTAGTAGAAACGAAGAAAACTAACTTCTGGAGAAATAAACCCAAAAAACACTTTGAGAAGCCAAAACCAAAGATTCAAAAGGAACAGAGCAAGAGAACATGTTATGTCTGTGGAAAACCAGGACACTTTGCCAAACAGTGTAGACATAGAAAGGACAAAGTCAAGGGGCAAGGTGACAAAGTGACTCCTCAGGCAAATATGATAACAGGTTCTGGTTCTACTGGAATCGAGGACAGGTTAGTAATCTCAAAACTTGAGTTAAATCTGGCCTACAATCCAACCGAATGGTGGATTGATACAGGAGCTACTGTCCATATATGTTCTGATATTTCCTCTTTTTCTTTCTACCAGGAGGTTAAAGGGAGAACTGTGACCATGGGCAACTCCAGTGTTGCACAAGTGATTGGAGAAGGAGAAGTAAAATTGAAGTTCACATCTGGAAAAATTATTACTCTCCACAACGTGCAACATGTGCCAGATGTTCGCAAGAATCTTGTTAGTGGTTTTCTTTTGAGTCAATTAGGCTTTAAATTAGTGTTTGAATCAAATAAGGTTGTAATTACCAAAGGTGGGACATTTGTAGGGAGGGGTTATGTTGCTGATGGGTTATTTAAATTGAGTGTATTACCATGCTACAATATGAATAAAAATATTTCTTCTCCACTTGTTATGCATATCGACTCTTTAGAGATGTGGCATAGCAGACTTGGACACGTGAATAACAATACTCTCAAAAGAATGATGAGTTTAGATTTAATTCCTAAATATAATTTAGAGAAGAACAAAAAATGTGAAATTTGTGTTCAAGCTAAACAACCTAGGAAACCATTTAAATCAACAAGTAGAAGTTCTAACCTACTTGATTTAATACATAGTGATATTTGCGAGATGAGCGGTATTTTGACGAGAGGAGGAAAAAGATACTTTATTACCTTTATAGATGATATGTCAAAATACTGCTATGTATATTTAATAAAAACTACGGATGAAGCCTTAGAAAAATTTAAAATTTATAAATCAGAGGTTGAAAATCAAACCCAGAAAACAATAAAAAGACTGAGGTCAGATAGAGGAGGAGAATATAGTTCAACAGAATTTGAAAAATTCTGTGAGGAACATGGGATTATACATGAAACTACTGCCCCTTATTCTCCTCAGTCAAATGGAGTTGCTGAAAGAAAAAATAGAACTTTTCTTGACATGATTAACTCAATGCTTATTAGTTCTGGTCTTTCCAACAATTTATGGGGTGAAGCTCTAATTTCAGCATGTAAAATACTTAATCGTATACCATTTAAAGATAACCAGAAAACACCATATGAGTTATGGTGGGGGTAAAAAACCTAGTCTAAAATATTTTAAAGTTTGGGGTTGCCTTGCAAAAGTTAAAATTAACTCTAGCAAGATGACTAAACTGTCTTCTAAGACTTTCGATGCAGCTTTCATAGGATACGCGGAAAATAGTAACGCATACCGATTCTTAGTAGTACGATCAGATGTACTTGACATTACACCGAACACTATTAAAGAATCGAATGATGCAGTATTTTTTGAGAATGTGTTTCCTATGAAAGAAAAGAGAAAGTTAGAAATAGGAGAATCCTCTAAATCACAAAATAATAACACTGAAATAGAACCCCAAGTTGAACTTAGAAGGAGCAAGAGGCCTAGAATAGAAAAAAACCTAGGAGATGACTTCTACACATTCCTTGTTGAAGATGAACCTTTGACTTATGCTGAAGCAATGAAATCTAGTGATGCACCTCTATGGGAGGAAGCCATTAAAAGTGAGATGGAATCAATCCTTTCACACAATACATGGGTGTTAACCGACTTACCTCCAGGGTCTAGACCACTAGGATGCAAATGGGTCTTTAAAAGGAAACAACATCCTGATGGATCCATTGAAAAATACAAAGCTAGATTAGTTGCTAAAGGTTTTAGTCAAAGAGAAGGAATGGACTATTTTGACACTTATTCTCCAGTCACTAGGATAACTACAATTCGAGTGCTTATAGCATTGGCGGCATCTTATAAACTTGAAATCCATCAGATGGATGTGAAAACAGCCTTTCTTAATGGCGAGTTAGATAAAGAAATTTATATGGAGCAGTCAGAAGGTTTTGTAGTTCCTGGTCAAGAGAATAAAGTGTGTAAGCTAGTCAAATCCTTATATGGATTAAAACAAGCTCCTAGACAGTGGCATGAAAAGTTTGACCAAGTCATTTTATCATATGGCTTTAATATTTGTGACTTCGATAAATGTGTATATTGGAAAATATTTGATAGGTCTATTATTATCCTATGTTTATACGTAGATGACATTTTAATTTTTAGTAGTGAACATGTCACAATTTTTGAAGTGAAGAAATACTTAAGTGATAATTTTGACATGAAAGATCTAGGATTAGCTAAAGTAATCTTAGGAATCAAAATTAAAAGGACACAAAATGAGATTGTTCTAAGTCAATCTCACTATGTTGAAAAGGTGTTAAAGAAATTTGGGTACGAAAATTACAAGCCAGTTAGTACCCCATATGATCCTAGCATAAAATTAAAGAAAAATGGTGGGGATAGTGTTTTCCAATTAAAGTATTCTCAATTAATTGGAAGTCTTATGTATTTATCTAACTGTACAAGACCAGATATCTCCTATGCTGTAGGAAGACTAAGTAGATACACTAGTAATCCCGATAAAACACATTGGAATGCAATAGACAGGCTTCTTAAATATTTGAAGGGTACCATTAACTACGGGATATACTATTCTGGTTTTCCTACTATACTAGAAGGGTATAGTGATGCTAACTGGATTTCTGATTCCGAAGATACAAAGGCCACTAGTGGATTTGTCTTTACACTAGGTGGTGGTGCAGTCGCTTGGAAATCTTCCAAGCAGACCTTGATTACTAGATCCACCATGGAGGCTGAGATGGTAGCCTTAGAGTTAGCTGGTGGAGAAGCAGATTGGCTTAAGGGTATGTTATCAGATATTCCCATGATGGATAAGCCTATTCCTGCTGTTCTAATTAATTGTGATAATCAGGCGACCATAGCAAAAGTAAAAAGTAAACATCACAACTCGAAGTCGTCTAGGCATATTGAGCTTCGATATAAAATTTTAAGGAAGCTCATCTCTACTGGAGTTATAACTTTAAGTTATATTAAATCAGTGGAAAACTTGGCAGTTCATCTGACCAAGGGCTTGTCGAGAGGACAAGTTCAATATGCTTCGAGGGGGATGGGTTTAAAGCCTATTTTTGAGTCACCGTCAGCGGCAACCCAACCTATCTGACTGGAGATCCCAAGATGTAGGTTCATGGGACAAACAAGCTGACTGAGTGGTTGGTAGGAGCACCAAATTTAAAGTGAACTCAGTTCACTACCCATCTCTATGGAGCAGGTGCTCAACTGCACTAGACAGGAGGATGGCGTAATGCCTTAATGATATCAAGGCTATTATAGCAGGGTATAGAGTTGCAGTATACCCTTGGAGATATCACCGATGTGAGTGTGACTGTGGGGCTGCAGTCAAATAGAGAATTAAGACTTGTTCTCTAGGAGACACTCACAAAACAAGATACCTGCGCACGGCCGTAATGCGCTACCCCGATGGAACTCACATGCAGGGTCAACTCTTAGTTGTTCGGTATTTTAAAATCTATACATAAAGTCCAAGTTCAAGACTTTGTTCACTTCGGACCGGTGTGGATGGCAAAATACCAACTAGAAGAAGGTTCAAGTCCGGAAGACACCTTTATCGAAAGCTAAGTGTACTGATTGCTCGTACTTTGAATTTTCAGAATTTCTATTATTTTCAAAATTATTTTAAATTTTTAAAATTTCAAAAATGGTGGGGAAATGTAAGAAGTTTTTGAAATTTGAGAAGAACGGTTACGAAACCGTCTCTCATTTCTTACGTTTTGAAACTGACCCTTGAATGATCCACCCGTTGAAAAACTCAACGGAAGACCGTCATTAAAAACCTCTTGAATAGGGAGACGTTGGGGCCTAACGTCTCCTGGTGTGAAGCCAAAGATAAAGGGGCTTCAACGAGAGAGAAAAAAAAAAAAAAAACAACAGAGTTCTTTCATCCCTTTCTTTGAATTTTTTAAGCTTGGTTTCCTTCACGGTCTTTTAAGCAGAGTGATCATTTCAAGCTCTGTACTCTTCCTTTTTCTATTCTTTCTTCATTTCTTATCAAACCATAGTGTACGAGCAAAGAGAAAAATTCCTGCGGAGTTCAAGAGATTTTGTAGTATTGTACACGTCTACAAAATCAATATCCGTTGTATCTTGGGAAGGGATTGCCAGAATCCGGTGCATATAAGGAGGCGAATCTCTTTCAAAGACAATGACTACACGCCTCGGACCGATCTACAGGTATTATCTATTTTATTTTGGATCTAAAGAAAACGACATCAAAGAGGTACGCATTGGAATCAGTTGTTTCAGTGATATTAAATTATTTAAGTTTTATTTGAGTTCTTTGAATTGATTATTACAACAGAAATAAGTCTAACCACATGGAACCCTCTTCGCCCTTTTAGTTTTTTACCTTTTTCCACAATTTAGCTATTGACAGGATAATTGATTAAGGGATGGTTACTGAGGTAATAATGTATATATTCTCGCTATACGTGAATAATGATATTAGACATATATATATATATATATATATATATATATATATATATATATATATATATAATTTTTGCAGAATTTTTAAATTATATATGAATTTCTTAGGTAACATATAGTCTCCTCATTTAAAGGCAAATAATTGTTTGTTCCTGATAAATTAATAACGAACTCCACTACTTGCCACTTCGCACATTTATAATAGGTTCACATTTCCAAAATACTCTTGCTACAAGTTACATAAAAACTAAAAATATTTAATCAAATGGAAGTTACAAGTTTTCAACCTTTTTCCGGCGGGCACTGGCAATAACAATATTTTATGAAGCAAACCCTAGACTAGGCTAACGTCATCTGGTCATCTATCTCCGCCTCTAATCTATGTTTTAGTACTCTTAATATTAACAAATACACCCATGATTTGTTACTTCTAGAAAGACATAGAAAGAAGGTGCATTGACCAAAGGCGGACCGAATTTATTGAGTTAAATGATTATAAAAAAATAATCTGATGAACGTTCGCGACTACCAATACTCTCAAAACGGGCATGTACATCCCACTTCGGCACTTCCAATGCTAGTGCACCAGAAAGCCTTCCTAATTAATAAAGAATCGTTTTCTCTCAATAAATTAATAAAGAATCCCCAATCAGATACCATTGCCAAATGTTAGTACACCGTGGGGAGCCTACATTATAACAAGTTTGGGAATCTCATCACCATGTTAAGCCATGTCATGTCAAGAACTAATAAGCTCCTCTCTCGTCGCATGATGGGGCTCCACTAATTAGTCTTTTAGCAAATGGCTCATTTCCTGAATGAACGGCACTCTCCACAAAAGGTCACGGCCTTTTGCTAAGAAGCTTCATCAGTGTCATTGGAAAACTTGCGCTCCCGCTCGTCACATTAGGACAGCTTTTCCATGGTGCATGTGGAGACCAGCTTAATGGGGCTCACATGGCTTTTGTGATTTTGCTCGCAACAACTGATCGCCATCTGTTTCTGAATCAGGCAACGGAATCAATGCAGCTGGTCTACGTTCCACAAGAACGGACAGTGCCATTTAATAAGGCCAATGTTTAGTCAACAAAGGAGTTTTGTCCATCATAGGCAGCTTACAAATTATCCAAGGAGCAGGTTCTGATCTTTTACCTTTCTGTTCCACGCATGCATTGAAGTGAATCAGACCATGACAGGTTGGTAACAAATAATTCTCATGTGATATGTAGAAGGCCTGGCCAAGGAGCTGGCATACCCACGGATTTGGTTCGGCCACATTGGACTTTGCCAAGATCCATCAAAGGCTTGTAATTCAGGTCTTTTTTAAGAACTCAGGCCGGGAACGCCTGGACATTTGGGGAAAGCTGCCCATCACCTGGGGTAGTGGTGGAGAGGGCGCGACTGTTGGCGGTGGAGGCCTCTCAGGCGATCCGGTTGAATAGACTTTTGACAGCTCGGGATATCTAGAGCTCCTCATCTGCTTGTGAAGCGTCCCGTTTGGTGTTTTCAACCATGGAGCTCCCACCCCCAAGTTTTCTTAAGGTCAATTTCAATAGATGCGTCCTAGATGGTAGGAGGGGTGGGGCGGGCTTCGTTGTTAGGGACCCAGACTCCAGGATGATTGTTGCTGGGGGCTCCCACTTGTTTGACACCTCTGTGCCAGAGGCGGAACTGAGAACGGCCTGGGATGGTTTGTGCTGCGTTTGGCGTGCCCTATAGGGGAGAAAGGTCCTTCTGGAGGATGATTCGGCGACGGTCATTAGGTGGATCATGCAGGTTTCCAGAGGGGTCGGTGATCATCACCCACTGCTGAAAGATATCCGAGCCATGATCCGTAGTAGGATGGTGCTTCAGGCGAAGCACGTGTTTAGAAAGGCCAATGAAGCTGCAGATTGATGGCCTCTTTTGTTGTCAACCATTCGGGGGACCATCTCTGGGTAGAAGAGGTAGAGTTGCCCAGTGCGCTCCGTGATATACTGTTTTTTGACTTTTTTGGTTATATCCGTACATGTTATGTATGATACTCCCGTTTTTAGCAAAAAAAAAAAAAAAAAAATCAGGCCGGAATTACCAATTGGCAAGTCTGGACCAACTTAGGCTCACCTCCAGAACTTCCGAACTCACCATCTAGCACAAGAAGTCTTTTCATGGTTCCACAATTAGAATCCAGAAGGGGTTTCGGTCCAGTCCACAATTAGAATCCAAGCTTAACATCTGAATCCAAGCCTCACTACCGCTTGTGGAACATTTCAAGGCAGAGCGCTTGAGAATGCAAGAACAACCTTCTTGTTGAGATGTCAAGAAGCATCTATCCGGACGTCCTCCTAGAGGATGAATGTACAGAGGGAGTCGCTCCACTTCCAAGAAACTAAAACATCCCTTACCTTGATTTTGACCTCGAAAAGGGAATGGAGCCGAGTCTTTGGACTCGACGGTACAGGACTGAACCTTCGGACCAAATAGTTGAAACAAGGTAGGATGGACACCAAGATCTACTTAGAACACCATCAGAGCACAACCAATGACTGATGGACTAAAGACAGAGGAAAACGAGAAAAAATACTCCAATTCAAAAAAAAAAAAAAAAAAGAGTATGATATCTATACTTACTGGTGATGATAATAATCCATAATGTCATATACTTGTTCTTGGTAATAATAAGCCATATTTCAGTAACATGCCTTCTGGGGTTCTCGCAAAAATTTTAATATGCATTGGATGTTGACAAATGAAGAGATTGCTTCAAGATACTAGTGGCATCTCTTTGGTACAAATAGGAAGGACAGGAAATGCAGATTTTCTAATGAGGTGATCTAGAAACGACTTGGATGATAAGAGCATGCGCACAAAGATTTGAGGAGACCTTTGATGAGAAAAGGGGTTCTAATGTCTTCAAATGATCACGAAGGAATTCAGAAAGTCTAGAGGAGGAGGTGTCATAACGCAAAGCAACAGTGCTTGGCATGAGGCTTCACTTGTTATATATTTATCGAATGAACTTGCCACACAATGCATGAAACTATTTCGTCAATGTAGGTTGTAAACTCATGAAGCTGATGGTGATAAATCTTACACAGTTCTACCGCATTGCTAGCAAAGTGAAATTGTGAAATCAACTATTTCTTACATTTGACATGTTGACAACCTATTGAAAACTTGTATAACCTGTAGATTGTTGGCTTCTAGCATCTGTTTTCCAAAGTTGATTGTTGAGTGTGATACCCTTGCACTTGCCGACGTTTTAGAAAAAGGGGAGGGATTCCCTTGGACGATTAGGCCAATTGTGCAGGATATCAGGATGTTGCAACAGATACCGCACTTCTTTAAGCTGGAGTCTATATAAGCTGCCGACTTGAGGTGAAGTTTGCAACGTACAAAATTATACATCTACCAAGGAACTATGAATAGTTCTTGCACAAATGTACAGCCCGCAAGGCCAGCAGACCTCATGGGAGGCTCGTAATTTAAAGCAGCAAAGCGACCAGATTAGGTCTTTCGCATAGGCATGGCTGCCCAATCATGTTTTAAGATGCATAATCTCAAAGTCGCTCCATCTCCTTTAACTTGTCCTCCTGTTAACATTGTTGTTCTTCTTCTTCTTCTCCGCTTGGATATTCTTCTTCTTCATGTTGCTGCTTTTCTCCTCCTCCTCCTCCTCCTCCATGTTTTTATTCTTCTCCTTTTTGTTCTTTTGTTGCTTCCGCTCCTCCTCCTCCTCCTCGCTCTCAATTTTCTTCTTTCTCCTCCTACTCATTGTAATTGTTTTTCTTATTCTCCTCCTCCTCCCTCTTCTAGTTATTCTTCTTCATCTTTTTCTTCTCTCTTCCTCTTTCTACTTGTCATTCTTCTTCTCCACCTCCTCCTCCTCCCCCTTATTATTCTTCTCTCCTTCTTGTTCCCTTTCTCCTCCATCTTTTCCTTTTCCTTATTATTCTTCTTCTTCTTCGTCACCTTTCTTCTTTCTTCTCCTCCTTCCCCTCCTACTTCTTTTTCTTTCTTTTTATAATGAGTCTTTTATTTTTTATTTTTTATATTGTTTTTAGTCTCTCTTTTGTTTTTATTTGTGCAATTAAGGTTAGGAAATGGTTCATGTACGAGATCTATTGCCTCAAACCTCAACGTGCTAATTCTTGTTGAGCTTTATGAAGCTACAAAATCTCACAGCCATTAATTGTTAATTATCATATTCTATTTCTATATGAATTAGATTCTACATTTGTGCCTACTTTAGATTCGTAGTCTTGATTTCCTTCTCTTTTAGATATACGTATAATATGCATAGGTGTGCCCGCCGCCCCTATTCCTTGCTTCTTTTTTCTTGACAAAGGTGATAGCATTTACTTCCTTTGTAGTTTATATTTTATATAATCTGATGTGATAATTTCTGTTATTTGAAGAGATAAAATATAAACGACCTGTTTATTTATAAAATACGAGTTATTATTTAAAAATTATTAAAACAGTTACATTTAAAATAGGTATTATCAATAATTATACAAATATTTTACAATATATGTAATTTTTAAAAATAATATTTAAAAACTTTTCTAAAAAAGTCCAAGCGCTTAACCAAGCAGTCCAACCTAACCCAGCTTTTAAAATTTTAACATAATCTAATATAAATATCGTCCAGCCAAGTGATTAGATTAGTAACTCAACCGCTGCCGAATCAGAGTAAAACAACTTAGCCTGTAGAAAAGGAGAAAAAAATAAAGAAAAGCAAATAAAGTGAAATGAAAAAAAATAATTCTAATTCCCCGTCAACCTTAATGACTTGGAGCTATCAAGTTACTTCCAACATCAGGGCCTAAAAGGGGGCCAAGAATAGACAATGGCAGAACTAAATCATACCTTTGCCCACTTCTGCATCAACCCACAGAGGAATCCAGCAACCTCAACATACACTGTATATGACGCCAAGTCAAAATCTGTGCTAGGTATGAACATCCTTCCAATCTAGGAAATACAAATCCAGAAGCACATAATCACTTCATCATATTTCCCAGCAAAGACTGGAAGCTTAATAGCTTCAAACCCTAAAAATAACTTTAACAGACACCAAACATCCATGATTCCATCACAGAACAATCATCATAGTTTTTCTACAGGCTAAAGCTAGAAAATCATTCATCTTTCAAAAGCATTATGATCAAAGTCTAGCTGAATGTACTGCATGAGGCAACTCCTATTCTAAACTAATATTACGTTGCAGAAAATTGCAAAACCCAAAATACCAAAAGATACTGATACCCAAGCAGGTAATGACTTCCACTGCCATCCCTGTACCATGTTTAGCATCTACTGTCATTCCCCACCTAGAATGTCTTTCTCAAAGATTTATCTTTGCACAGTTCACTTGGCAGCGCCATGCTTGGCTTTTGAATGAGCCTGAAGAGCATGCTCACTGTTAAACGTTCTGGGGCAAAAAAGCGTTGTTATGTGAGATACCTGAGTCCATATTTTGCAAAAAAAAGGTAAAATCATAGGTGTTACCGGAAAGAAAAAAAAAAAAGGTGAAATCAATGGGAAGCAAATGTCATACCTGTTGCATGACTTGCAGCTAACTGAACCGGCGGATTTGGGGCTCTGCTGCTTAGCCTTGTCCCTCTTTGCAGGTGTCTTCCCAGCATGTTTGGCAGGGTGAGGGGTCGCAATATGGCCACCTTTCTTGGCATCACCACCTACAAGTGAATCCAGTTTACATGAGATAAATCAGTGCTTTACGGCCAAACATTAAAAAAAAAAGTCTTTTTAACATCAGAGTCCTATGAGAACATGTTTACAATGCATCGACGAGAATATGGATTTTAATATTAAACTCTAACCAAGAACACAGACCCACCTGTTTTCTGACTACCAAATGGGGATACTAACTTTGCCTTCTTCTCTGGAGCAGGTGTTTTTGAAGCAGACCCCGCCAGTCTCTTCTTACCACTTTCAGTCTATATATAAGGCAGAGTGACAGGATAAAAAGACTAACAAAACAATTTCCAGAAAAGAAAAAATAAGCAATATCCAATAGATGTTTATGTACCTTCTGAGGGGTAGCTTCATCTTCCTCATCAGAACTTTCATCATCACTGTCATCCTCTGCTTCAGCCATGTGCTGAAAGATAATCACTATCTTAACCTTCTTGGACATCGCTTAAGCATGATTTTTGCACTATAATTAGCGCATCATTCTATCACTAATTATTCATCAAATAATCTATCCAAAATGTTAATGTGACCTATTAGAACATAAATTAGCAGAAAAAATGAATGTAGCACATGAATAAAAAGAACGCTATGATTCATCAAAAAATTATAAGTGGGGGAAGGCCCTTTTTTAGTCCTTGTACGAACCTCATCATCATCAGAACCTTCTTCAGACTCATCCTCATCTTCAGATTCATCTTCCTCATCGTCTTCATCATCCTCATCCACCTTCTGATCCTTCTGTTTATCAGCCTTATTATGTTCCTCTATCCTAACCTTGGGCTTAGCAGCTGAAGGATCTGCCTTAGCGATGCCAGCCTTTCCAGTTGTAGGTTTCGCCTGTTCATCCTTAACCTCAGTTTTGCCTGAAAATCATAAAACACTTTAAGCTAAAAGAACACCAGTATAAACTTTCAGAAAAACAATGAAAAGCACAACATATAGCGGTAAAATCAATAACAAATGGTAGCATCTGACACTTAGTTGACTGAAGACTGAACAAGTGTGGGAGCAGAAAAAGGCATTCCAAATAAAATGAGGTAAATGCTTATGACACAAGTGCAGGATCAAGTTTCTAAAGCAGGTGCAGGGGCAAGCTTCTGAATCAGGTGGGGGACAAGTTCCAGAGGAGCTGCGGAAGGCGAGCTTCCGAGGAAGATGCAGCACTCTAAGTAGAAGTTTCCTGTTACTAAGATCTCTACAGGCACATATGTTTCAATAAAGTATCTTCTATTAAACAAAATTAACTTCAGACTCTAGACAGACATTATCAATTATAACAAAAAGTTGACAGTTGGCTTAATGGTTGAAGATGCAAAAGCATCGCAGACATGCTTAGGTTGTCATGCAAAGTTTCAGGAAGCACATAAACACAAGCAAATCACTAATGCTCAAAAAAGGCTGTTTCAGTGCACAAGGCTCCCACTATCTTGAGGTGTGGGGAGGGTCGAGGGTCAAAAGTCTGCAGCCTTGCCCCCATGTGCGGAGGACTGTTTGTGTGTTTTGAACCTAGGACACCCAGGTTACAATGGAGCAACCTTACTACCATGCCAAGGCCAAACCTCAAGCATATCACTAAAGCTACAGATCTTAAAAGCCTCAACCTGTCAACTGATGCTTTTAACTCAAAAATAACACACATGGATATGTCAACCCTGTTAATTGTACTGCAAAAACATACCATTCACCTTCTCTCCTAGTTGAACATCCTCTTCAGAATCAGAGTCACTATCTGAAAATAAGAACAAGAAAAGCAGCAAAATCATTATGTGAAGTACGACCTAAAAAACTAGTTTAAACCAGGGAGAAATCAGGACAATTACAATATGTTACCTTGAAAGTCATCAATTGTGGAGGAAAATGAGAGGAAAGCATGGTCAAGGAAATCAATGATAAATAAGAATATGTAGAAACAGAGTCATATGGAAAGATAGCAGGCACCAGGAGAGGTGGGGGTATAGCATTTGACGAAAGATAACTTGCAAGGAAAACACTAAAAAGGATATTCATCATCATCTGCAACAACAGTCTTGTAGCCACAGAAAAAGACACTTGTATTCTTGGAGCTGTGAGATAATTCAAATTCCTTCTCAAATACTAAATCATATGAAATTTGAGCAGATTTCTCTGCAGAGAGAGTTCCAAGGACTAATTTTTTATCATTGAGTTTCACAAAAATGGGTACATTTTCGTTTCCTTTGTCCTTCTTCAGTTCCCCCAGCGATGCCTATAGGTGAATATTACAATAGTTAGCAATAGAATAGTTTTAACAAACATTATTGGAAAACAAAAACATCAACAGGGTAGAGTAAAACCTGGGAAAGATGCAAATATTTATCTTGTCCAGGATCACACTTAACAGTCTCTCCAGGCTTAACTTCCACACCTGAAAAATATTGGCAAATTGAAATATTGCCAGATGCAGTGTCTCAAAAGAGTGAGATGTAGCAGTCTGACATAAGATACAGAAGTACAAGCGTAGCATAGTCCTAGTATCCAAATTGATTGCACAGCCTACACACGCTAATATAAATTCATTGCATAATCTGTATCACAAGAATACATGAAGACAGCCTTACCAAACAAATCCTAGAAATGCAGAAAGTATCACCCACGCACACATGCATGCACCCACACACATACAACTCTAACCTTTAACATATTAATAACAGTGTGTGCACGCAACTGTGTATTAAGCTTAACCAATTTAAGAGAAATATTATATGATATATTTGTTATTAAAGTAGATTTACAATATTAGGTCATAATCATTAATAGAAAATTATAGATAATGGTTTGGCTTTTATCAAATATTTTCATAAGATGTAAAGCTAACAAAGGTAACAGCCAGAGCTCTTATAAGGATATGTTGAGGGCAATAATTGTACCAAAATAGGTCATGGCGCTTCTAAATGAAAATACAACAAAGAAGAAAGAAAAAAATTAAATACCATAATATGTTGGCTTCACATTCTCTAAATAGCATCATCACTTCATCTAGCTCCAATTCCTTGAACTTCTTGTGCCTATTCTTTCTATGAATATATACTTATATAACTTGGTGTTCCTCTTCAGCAAACACCATTGCTGGCTTCTCGTTCAAGAAACAATTAGAGCACTAGAATGGGCAGGTGGCAGGGTCATGGTTCCCAACGTTAGAGCAAGACAAGAAGGTAGTTGCTTTCAGGCTCCAATTGAGGAAATCTATGGAGATAGTAGTTCGGAGAAGGAAATAAATAGCCGACATGGATGAAGGGTATTACCATCAACTATCATATCTCAAAGGTGAGATGAGAACAAGACATAAAGATGAAGTCAGTTTTGATATTATTCGTTACTAATTCTCAGATCGTGCACCCTAACGAAAGCAAGCACCAACTTGGTTTCCACATGGGATTTTGGACTCTCTTGGAATTAGGAAGAAAGTCGACAACTATTACTTTTCTGCACCATGAGGAGGTAGGGCACTTATATAATCTAATAAATATGGTTACTAATGGTCCAGATGCTCGCAATTAAACAGCCATTGTTCTAGACAGAAATTATTCACACTTCTGTACTTTGTAAGAAGATTATTTCCACAATTCTCAAAAAATCTATATCAAGCCAATAGATAGAGATAATGGTGATGCAATGAGGCATTTGATTTCACAATAAGCCTAGGAGAAAAAGAAAGAAGAATATACTTTTGACTTAATCGAGATACCTATGAAACTTCTATAATATTGGTCGTCACAGACATCCATTTATAGCTAAGTTAATATACTAAAATAGATTCAGAAAACAAAAAGGTAGTCATCACAATGTCTTCAATATGTATCAACAAGTCATGGTACTATTTTTATATATGCCTACAATTTATTGTAAAATCAAGAAATTTCAAGAAGATTATGTAAGTATATAAACTGGCAAAATCAAGAAGATTAACAAATCATCTTCTTAGCTTGCATGCATGACTGATCATGTTTGCTGAACTCATATGAAGCATAGAAAAAAGAACCACCAACATAACATACCTCTTTATAATTTTGCCTTTTCTAATAGACTGACACAACTACTTCCCTTCTTCTCCCTCTTTCATAATGAGCTTATACCACATAGCAGTATCAGTCCAACCATTAGAAAACCGCCTCCACCCAAAGTTATACATATTAAAAAAACACTCACAACTACAAAAAAATGTCATTAGCCATCACCCTCGTCAGATTCTGTTTCATATCAAATATGAATTGAGATATCTGCAGATTTAAGCTACAATGTAAGTCCATGCATAGTTTCTCTGACAAAACCCTATCCAACCATATGAATTAGTTTTACGGAAACCATCTGTCTATATTTCTTTGCATTTCATATACCTTAACATTTTTTCCTAATTCAATAACATACTTGGAATGACTAAATTTGTCCAAAGTGAAATTAACATTCAAATAAAAAAAGGCAAAATGTGCAAGCACATTTAAAAAGAAAAAAAAGATAAATTTATTACAGAAATAAGAAATAGACATGTATGGAAAGAAGCAATATCATTTCAGAAGCTAAAAAACATTTATCAAAATAATGTAGCCATCAATATCAGAACACTTAGTTAAACCAGAAAAGTTTCTGTATTCAGCATACATTTTCTCTCCAGAAACATAATGTATCTTCATAATCCATTAATTGTAAGACATAATCAAATTAACATAAAGTAACCCGAATAAATTAAAAAATATTTAAAGCAAGCCAAACAATATCCAAAGATAATCAGAAGGCAAAACATAAGAACATAAATACATTGGAACAAATAAAGAACATCAATTAAGCCAGATACATCCTCCTCCAGCATCCAACACACACCACAGCAAAGCAATCAGAAAAAAACGCAACACCTAGACACACAATGAAAGGTCGATGATATCCAAAAACTATTTAGAGAAAAAGCAAAAAAAAACAGCATAAAAATGATGTTAGGAACATGAACATTCCCACGCCATAAAACACAGAAATGATGGAAGATTTTGAATATCCACGTAGCCCATGAGACGATTCGTGATGATAAGTGGCA
This sequence comes from Phoenix dactylifera, assembly GCF_009389715.1. Lineage (NCBI taxonomy): Eukaryota > Viridiplantae > Streptophyta > Magnoliopsida > Arecales > Arecaceae > Phoenix > Phoenix dactylifera. Next base: position 254,193 of record NW_024067828.1, on the reverse strand, counting down.
AAGGGGGGGGTCCACGGAAAACACTAACAAAGTCTAACCTAACTGACGGAAAGAAAAGCAATAAAACCCTAATAAAACTAGAGAGAGATAGAGAGAAAAAGAGATTACCCCAGAACTCCATGGAGAACGATACGAGAGGAGAAGAGGAGGGTTTTGGAAGGGTTTGGGGAAGGAGGGAAGGGAAGGCGATGGCCAAAGAGAGCAAGGGCTACCCGTGACGGGAGGATTTCAGGAACTTGGGAGCGGCAATTAAAGGGACACGCACCCTTTCGGTCCATGGCCCGCCCATCTCCGCCGTCAGTTATGAGTGCGTGCTAGCTGTCAATCTCAATGCTTCGCTCAAAAATCCGGGAGGGAGATCGGGCGGGCCTGAGAGTTTGGAACCAAACCGTACCGGGGTGGTGTTTAGACCTGGGACTTCTGCGAATTTTGCATAAAAACTTATTTAATAATTGATTTTGCCAAAATTATAAGACTAAATTTTGTAGAATAATTAAAGATGATAATTTATGACTAGACGTGAGAAAGCGACACAAGTCACTCAAGTTAGAGGTTCAAGTTTAGCGTAAACTAAGTTCATGTGATATGCGCATCGTCTCGACTTTTTTAGCAAATAGATTATGTTTAGGTTCAGATTGGTGATGTGTTTAACATGTTTTGACCTATTTAATTAGTTAGATTAGGTTAGCATGCTCATTTAGTCTGTTTAAGATGTATTTAATCCAACTAACTAATAGAACAAGTTTAACCTATTTATATTGATTTGACATATTTGTTAAGCAAGTTTTGGAAGTTTGATCAAGTTATCTATATAACAAAGAGGTCAAGTTTTGCTTTAAATTTTTGACCCATTTAATAAACATATTAGGTATAAGTTGATGGATTAGTGATTTTATCGAGATCCAACTCGTTCAACATACAACCAAACTCAGTCTATTCGCCACCTTGAAGATTAATTCATAATTTAGGATTCTCCCACACTTTTTCCCTTAGACAAGACTCCAAGATGGACGGTACATATTTACAAATATGCAAAACACATTTATTAAATGTTTGATAAACATATTTTGAATGTCCAATACACATTTGTTTAGATTATACTGCTTATCTCATATTCAGGTTCATAGATAAAATTGTTTAGGACTGTTTTGCCAAAAAAAAAGTCATTTTTTTCTTGCAAAATCAATGACTAAATATTTTTTTTGCAAAATTCGCAAATAATTTTGAGACTTTAAGGGAGTCCTCTCTATTGCTACTCAAAATCCAACCTGATAGATGAACAAGTTAATAAGCTAGGCTACTTTGCTCGGTTAGGGTAGAGGAGCATTGTACAATAGTGCTGGAGCTAATATGCGATCAAAGAAAATGATCAAGGGGTCATTGGAACATGTCCGGCTGGGACCCTTCGATGTTTAAGTTAACTAAAGTTTTGAGAGGATATAGAAGAGATAAAAGAGAGATTGAAGTATGAGATTGTGATATTTGCGTTTCACATCATACATGGAGGATTCCCTACCTGATATTTATGTAGAGAGGGTGCGAATATGCACAATTAGGATCGCGTGATTCACGGACGAGTAGTAAAGCTTTTTTTATTCACCGATAGGGACCGTTAAGATATTCCTTTTTAGGTGTAGCAAGATCGGACGCTTTCTTTATTTGTTAATTTGATCAATTAAGATATTTCTTTTTGGGTACATTGAGATTACATTGATCTGTAACTGATTGCGCTGATTGTTTGAAGTTTTGATTGGCCATGGATTTCGTTGGATACGTATTATCATGTGGTTGGTAGATTAAGCTTTTAAACGAGAATTTAGGGATGGCAAATCTGAGCAGTATCACCTGTCTCCCACTTTTAAGTCTGAGCTATGCTTGCTTGATTCGAAAGACGGAAGTAGCTAATTACTCATCGAGTGAGCCAACTGAGTTGAATTCGAGCTGTCAGATCAGCCCTAAATGCGTCAGAAAGCTACATTTAATTGCAAGCACAATTTCGTGGAGTCAGTTCCATTTTTGAAGCATCATGCATACGGATAGAATTTTCATTGTTGCAGTCATTCCTTCTCGCAATTCTAATCAAGATCAATCAATGGTCGCTTGTAATCGTGGAATCCTGAGTTTGCACATAGTGGCCGATGGACAGGTGATCGAATGAGCAACAAGATCACTATCGTTTAGAGCTCTATATAAGGGGTGAAAGCCTGAGTCGGTTCTCCCCACTTGGTAAGTGCTTTTTCATCTTGGAGTTCCCCATTGGTGGAAGCTTCGGCTCTTTTCTCCTTTCTTTCTCTGGCATCCAATACTTAACCTAATCATCAAGAGGAAAAGATTGATGGCAATCCAAATTGTATCTTTTTTTGTTGAGGAACACTCAACCAACCAACCCCTACTTTTCAGTGGCACTAACTACACATATCAAAAAGCACGCATACACATTTTCATTAAAGCATTTGATTATGACATGTGGGGTGTCATAATCAATGGACCTTACACACCCACTAAGATAATTAATTGATGGTGTATCCTCACCCAAGCCCAAGGAAAAATGGGATGAGTTTGATAAAAAAATAAGCTCAGCTTAATGATAGCCATGAATATTTTGTATTATTCATTAAATGCTAACGAGTTTAACAGAATTTCTACTTGTATTTTGTAAAAAAAATATAGGATAGATTAAAAATTACACATGAATGTACAAATCAAGTTTAAAAATCCAAAATTAACATGCTTGTACATAAATATGAATTCTTTAAAATGAAACCTAGTAAATCTACAATTGAAATATTTACTAGATTTGCTGACGTTATAAATAGCTTAAAGAGTTTCGAGAATTTATATTTTAACTATAATCTTGTAAAAAGAATCTCATATCTCTGCCAAGGATATGGAAAACAAAAGTGACCGCAATTCAATAAACTAAGGACCTCTACGAACTTTTCTTGGAGGAGCTATTGAGATCATTGATGACTCACAATCTTACAATGAGGCAAACAATGATGAGGAGTCAAGGAAAAAAGATGATATCTCTCAAGTCGGTGGCCAAGAATGAAGATGAAAATGAGGAGTCAGAGGATACCGACGACGATGAAGAATTGGCTTTGGATTACAAGGAAGTTTAGGAGGTTCCTGAAAAGGAAGAAGCAAGGGTTTAAGAAGAATTCGATGATTAAGGGGGAGGCAAGTAAGGAGAACGAGAAGGAGCATTTGGTGTGTTATTAATGTAAGAAGCCAGGCAAGTTGAAATCTATTGTTGACAATTTTACTCTAAGTTTAGAAAAATTGTAAATAATTTTGGATAATCAAAGAGAGGTATATAATAAGGTGGGCCTTGGTTATAATCCGCTAAAAAGGCAAAAAATTTTGAAAAACATGTTTGTTAAAATCTCTGATGATAGATTTGCAAATATAACATGTTTCAACTATGGTAAAGTAGGTCATAAGTCTTATGTTTGTGATTTGAGAAGAATTGGAAACATCTTATGGGTTCCAAAAGGAACTAGAGCACTTAAACATGAAAAGACCAAAGAAAGTTTGGATTCCTAAATTAAAGACTTGAATTTATGTATTATAGGTATGTCATGCAACCCATGGTATGAAACGAAAATATTATTTAGACAACAACTGCTCAAGGCACATGACGGAGAATGGATTGCAATTCATCACCCTAGAAGCTAAGGACGAAGGGGTGGTCACCTTTGGTGGCAACAACAAAGAAAAAATCATCGATATTAGTAGTCTTGGTATAATTCATTCTATCCTTATAGAAAATGTACTACTTGTAGATAGACTAAAATATAATGTACTTAAAATAAGTCTATGATAAAGGTTTTAAAGTTGTTTTGAAGCATCTATGAGCATTGTCTCGAATCCCATTGATAATGCTATAAGCTTATTAGACATAGATATGACAACGGTGAAATAGTTGATCTAGAGAATCTCTCCATGCAAAACGTACAACACCTTGTTGTAAGAATGCCAAAGTCAATGAGACTAGTTGGCTATAATATTGTAGGTTAGCTCATGCTAGCATGGATATAATTTCAAAACTTATTAGAAAAGATCTACTCATAGGTTTTCCTAAACTAAATTTTGAAAAAGATAAAATATGTAATGCATGCCGCCAACTAGAAAAAGCAAATTAGAGTTTTGTTTAAATCAAAAAATATAGTTTCAACTTCTAGGCTATTAAAAATGTTGCATATGAATTTGTTTAGACCAACTAGGATACAAGCCTAGGTATTAAATATTTTTAATTTGTGATTACCGATGATTACTCTCGATTTACTTGGGTTTGATTTTAGCTCATAAGGATGAAGCCTTTGCTATTTTTCAAAACTTTGTCAAAAAAATTTTAAATACAAAGGATCTAGAAATCTTACATATTCAACATGACCATAGAACTAAATTTGAAAATTATGATTTTGAAAAATTTTGTAATAAAAATGGTACTGAATATAATTTTTCTGCACCTAGAACACCTTCAACAAAATAGGGTAGTAGAACAAGAAATAGAATCTTAGAAGAAATGACCCGTAGCATGCTATATGAAAAACAACCTTCTAAAGTATTTTTAGGCAGAAGCAATTAATACAGAATATTCCATTTTAAATCGTGCCTTGATAAGGCCTGTTTTAAAGAAAACTCCATACAAACTTTGGAAAGGCAAAAACCTAATATTGGATATTCTTATACTTTTGGTTATCAATGTTTTGTTTTGAATAATGGAAAGGATATGTTAGGAAAATTTGATGTAAAATCAGATGAAGCCATCTTTCTAGGATTCACTTCCACCAGCAAAGTTTATAGGATTTTAAACAAAAAAATACTGGTGGTAGAGATACTAGTGGTAGAGAAATTCATTCATATTCTATTTGATGAATCTAAAAAAGAAATGAAAAATGGAAATAAGAATGAAGAAGAAGACAAGCAAGATCAACTGGATGAACCTCAAGGTAGACATGAATTACTCAAGGAGTGAATGTTTGCTCATAATCTCAAAGAGCTAATTATAGATGATCCATCTCATGGGGTAAAAACTAAATCATTACTTAGGAATATTTGTAATCATTTAGCTGTTATCTCTCAAATAGAACCTACAACTATAAAAGCAAAAAAAATCATATTTGGGCAAATATAATGCAAGAGGAAATTAATCAATTTGAAAGAAACAAAATATGAAACCTAGTAAAAAGAGCCTATAATTGGAACTAAATGGGTATATAGAAATAAGTTAGATGAAAATAGCAATGTAAAGCTAGATTAGTTGCATAAGATTATAATCAAGAAGGATGTATTGATTTTGATGAAACTTGTGCACCAGTATCTAGATCAGAAGTGATTAGGCTTTTACTTGATTTTTTCTGTTTTATGAATTTCAAACTTTTTCAAATGGATGTAAAACTAAATGGTCACATGGCTAAAGAGGTTTATATAGAATAACCTCCAGGAGTTGAAAATTATAAGTTTTCCAATCATATTGATAAATAAACAAGGCTCTGTATAGTTTAAAGTAATCATCCCGTGCTTGGTATGAAAGATTAAGAAATTTTTGACTTAAAAGTAACTTTGTAAGAGGAAATGTGGACACTACTCTTTTTATAAAAGAAAGAATAATGATCTCTTAATTATAGAAATATGTGTGGATGATATTATTTTTGGTACTATTGATGAAGTTTTATATCAAAAATTTTCCAAGCTACTAAATGGAGAGTTCGAGATGAACATGATAAGGGAACTTACATTCTTTCTTGAACTTCAAGTCAAACAATTAGAGAGGATCTTCATCAACCAAAGTACGTAGACTAGAGAAATCTTGAAGAAAATTGTGATGGAGAATGCCAAGGCAATTGGCACCCCAATGAGTCCTTCACACAAGCTTGATCACGACGAGCATGGTAAAAGTATTGATTTAAAGCTTTATATAAGAATAATAAGTTCATTACTTTATCTTACTACTAGTAGACTAGATATAATGTTTAGTATTTGTATGTGTGCAAGATATTAAACCAATCCTAAAGAATTATATTTAATTGCAGTTAAAAAAATTTTAAGACACCTAATTGAACTCAAGTTGTAAGACTATGGTACTTGTTGATCCAATGGAGTGATTTTGATGAGGATAAAATATTTGAGTATGATACTAATGATTTTGTATTTTTGGAGTGATTAATTTGTTGTATAGGGAGCTTAATATGTTTGAGAGGTTAGATGACCATAGAAAAGTTTTTGAAGAGTTTTTAGGAGCTTCTACAGTGGATGAGTCGACCTCAGTATAAAGGAGTCGACTCTTGAATGGCCATAGGAAGAACATAGAAAGCAGTTTAAAATAGCCCTTTCACGATCAATCCCTGAAGATCATGAGTCGACATCTAAAGATCATGAGTTGAGCCATTAGATCACGAGCCGGTTCTTGAAGAATTCAAGTCAACCCTAATGCGCATGACAACAGTAACAACTAGTTTTTCTACAAAATAAAAATGACCATATTCACCTTATGAGATTAGCTGACACCCGTGAAAAATTAGCTAACTTGTAAGATTTGGCTGTACCCATAAAATAGCTAGGTTACGGTCGATTACTCTAAAAAATTGGCTAAGTTTTTTGAAAATCAACAAGGAGCTCCAAAGAGTTGGAACTTAGGGTTGATTTAGCGGTACCAGCAAAACAGCTTGGTTTTAATTGATTGCTAGAGAAAATCAACCAAGTTTGGTTGTGAGCCCGAAAAATAACTGAGCTGTAATCTTATTTATAGATTATAATGATATTCTCAAAGAAAAAGCCTTAGGGAGTGAATGTAGGAGCTGAGTTGGCTCCGAACTACTATAAAATCTTGGTGTTTGATTTATTTGTGCTTGTTTTATCTTCTGTACTTATATATCATTCATTATGCTATGCATACTTAAATTACATATTAGTTTTAATTAAGAATTATTTAAGTTTGTAAAAAGTTTTGAAAAACTCAATTCACCCTCTCTTTTGGGTTATCATCTTAGGCAACAAGTGGTATTAGAGCAAGTACTCTTTTATCTTTTATAGGCCTAACCATCTAGAGCTTAAGATTCATATGGCAATCTTTGGAATGTTCTTTGCTTAAGGACACTCCTTTGTAAGGCCTCCTCTTTTTTTTTGCTAAAATAAGGCCTCCTCTTTTTAGTGGGTTTAATTAGACCTATTGGAAGGCCCGAATAAAAATTTTTATTCAAGCACAAAGTTATGATTTATGAAATATATATAATAGTGCATGGGCCACACACACCCACTAAAACTATATATAAAATTCAGGTTGTCAAACACGAAAGTGAATGGGACAATAATGAAAAGATATTAGCTCAACTAAATACTAAAGCAATGAATATAGTTTATTGTGCACTTAATAAAAATATATTTAATAGAACCTGTACATATTGTTTTACTAAAAAAATTTGGGATAAATTAGAAATAATTTATAAAAGAACGAATAATATGAAAGAATAAAAAATTAATATGCTAACACAAAACTATGAAATATGTAAAATGGAATCATATGAGTCTATTTCTGAAATATTTTCAAGATTTTCAAATATTATTAATGATTTGAAAACATTAGAAAAATCATATACTAATGATGATCTTGTGAAGAAGATTCTTAGATCTCTGCTCAGGTCTTGGGAAGCAAAGGTGACAACTATTTAAGAGGCAAAGAATCTAATGAGCTATCTTTGGAGTAGCTCTTGGGTTCTCTCATGACCTATGAGCTGTGCATGAGGAATCAAGAAGAGGATAACAATGAAGGAAAAAGAATGTTAGCATTTAAGTCCTCTAATCAGAAAGCTGGCACAACAATTGAAGAATCTGGTACTGAAGATAAGGACCTATTCTTAATTACCAGAAAATTCAAAAACTTTATGAAAAAGAAGAAGCAAGAAGGAAGAAGTAAAACTTCAACTGAGGGGGAGTTGAACAAAGAAAAGAAGAAAAAGATAAGAGGAAAGAAAGCTTTGGCTAAGGAGAAGCCAAATAACAAAAAGAAGAAGAAGAGAACTAGGAGTGACATAGAAGAATTTAGCTCCAAAGAAGAAGAAGAACAAAAAGTAAACAGCTTATAATTTATGGCATAAGAAAATGAGATAAAATCGAAATCCCATTTTGATTTTATGTTAGATGAATTACAAGATACATTTGAAGATCTTTTTTGAATTAAACAATTAAGCAAGAAAAATAAAGAATTTTAAAAAATAAAGTCCAAATTGTCTAAAGAAAAAAAAAATTATTCAAAAGAAAAAAATCAATTAACTATGAAAAATAATGATCTAAAATTAAACGTAGAAGACTTAAATACTAAGCTTTCAAAATTCATACACGGAGAAAAAAAATTAGATATAAAATAACAAACTCTAATCACTCGTTTAGAAAATGTAATTATTATGGAACAAAAGGATATTTGGCATATTCATGTTGACTTAGAAACAATGCTACTGATGGAAATAAAAAAATATGGGTTTCTAATGGATCAATAATTACCAGCCAATAAGGATCTAAGAGAATTTGGATATCCAATTCTAAAACTTGATTTCATCAAACATAAATCAATATTAGGGTATTTTGATTTGAACTTGAAATTATTGTAAAAGCTGGAAATTAAATCATACATATATGAAAGAAACAAAACCCTAAGATGGAACACAATGAATTATGAAAAATGAATGAATGAATTTGAATTTATAAATTAGGTAGAATGGATTGATTTTGATATACCTCTTTGTGACGCCTAACATGTTTTAATTCATGATATTTGTACTTAATGCCTTGATACATGTTACTATGCACTGATATTTGTTAAAATTTATAAATATTAGCCTAATATTTGGTTTCAATTATGTTTCTATAAAGTTTCTGATATTTTTGAAACATATATACTCTTATCATGATACTCTTAATCTTAATGACCTAAGTTGCCTATAATTTGAAAATAAAGAAAGCTAAGTGAAATTGAATTGTAATAGATAGAGAACACTTGTCTTAAATTATTTAATCTGAAAGTTTAATTGAAAAACTATTCTCAAATTCTGAAACTTTAAATGGAATGATTGATTAAGTGGGAGAGATCATATGGGACTTGATAGCATAAATTAAAGCTTCTACAAAGAAAGGGGAGAAAGAATGCTAAACATATAAAGAAATAAAAAGTAATCCTAATTTTCTCTAATAAGCCTTAACTGAAATTTAAATCTAAATTTATTCTGATACCCTTTGAAGCTTATTATTTGGTTGTTATATTATGTGCTTCAATCATAAACCAAATTACAACTCTAATATTTGATATTTTTTAGCACCACTAAAATTGATCTTAAATTAGTCTAATTTAATGAAAAAAGGAGAGAGAAAAAGTTAACTATTGTTAAGTCTGAAATTTTCAAAATTTAAAAGCCACTCATTTTTTTTATCTTTAAGCTCTTCAGTTTCCATAAATATTGATTGGAACAAACTTGAAGTAGCTATAATGCTCTTGATATTTGATAAATTTTAGAATGCAACTTTTTGATGTTGTCAAAAAGGGGGAGAGAGTAGGTTGAGTATATATTTAATTGAATATATATTAGCTTGGGTTAATCTGAATATTTTATGAAGCATTCGTGAAGTATGTTCTTAAGGCATATATTTATTTACTTCATATATTTTATAGAAATAAATTAATTATAAATAAATCCAAGAAACACAATATGTTATATTTTGCATATACTCAAAGTTTTGTCGTTATCAAAAAGGGGAAGGTTGTTGACCCAATGGATTGATTTTGATGAGGATAAAATATTTGAGTATGATAATAATGATTTTCTATTTTTGGAGTGGTTAATTTTTTATGTAGGGAGTTCAATGAGTTTGAGAGATTAGAGAAGTATGGAGAAGTTTTTTGAAGAGTTTTTGGGAGTTTCTGTAGTGGACAAGTCGACCCCAATATAAACGAGTCAACCCCTAAATAGCCATAGAAAGAAAATAGAAAGCAATTTAAAATAGCTTTTTCACAAGTCGACTCCGAAAATCACGAGTCGACTCCTGAAGAATTCAAGTCGACCCATCTTCGCCTAATAATAGTAATGGTTAGTTTTTCTGTGAAACCAAAATGACTATATTCACTCACAACGACTATTTTAGCCTCTCTAATATTCAAAAATATCTTCCAACTAGTTGTTGAAGATATAAATGTATATGAACATCCAAGAAAGATAAGAAGAAGAGAGGAAATCAAGAAAAGTGAGTGGACAAGGTAAAAGAAAAAGAATACAAGTTTATCATCACTTTTTGAGGATCAATCTAAGAAGTGACCATTTAACTTCACCCACTTCAAAGAGAGCTTCCAAATATTGAGAGAAACCTTCAACTTCCAATCTTCAAATTCTATCGCAACATTAAGAGCAAGCATAAAAAAAAATAAAAAGTGTTGAACTCTACTCACCAAGATCCTAATTTTCAAAGCAATCAAACATGAGCTTCAACAGCATCAATCCATCATTTGTAGAGGTTATATTGCATACATTTTCTTTCTTTTGTACACGAGATTAGAAAATCTCATGTGGGGTTTTTGGTGTAGCTGACACCGTAAAAAAATAGTTGGCTTGTAAGGTTTGGCTGTACCCATGAAGTAGCTAGGTTGCGGTCAATTGTCCTAAAAAATCGATTAAGTATTGCTGAGCTTGAAAATTAGCAAGGAGTTCCTAGTATGCAGATTTTATCTAATAAAACACTACAATGAAAGCAACAGAAACTACACCTTGGGGATTCCTCCCTGACCTGAGTCAATAAAAAAAATGCTTTATTTGAAATCTCACTCATACAGAAGCATAGGGAACGAATAGAGCATGGATGCACAAAGTGAAAACTAGCAATGCACATTGGAAATTTTTACTCTTTGATGTGAGACCAAATGGAAGAAAGCGAGGGGGATTGCCTTGAAGCAATAGCAAGAGCTAACTGAAGTGCATAAGCACACAACTTAACAAAGCTAGGCATACTTGCTCTTTTATTGGTCTCAACTCTCATGGCTACAGAGAAATAGCCCTCCTTCATTGGCTCGAAGAAATAATGGAAGCAAGAAAATGGGTGTTATAACATGCAACAGCTTTCATATTTCCTTTACATAAATTGGTTTGTTGGTTGCTCGCTTGCCCTTCCCCACCTTTAAAGCCCCCCGAAATGAAGTAAAACAAATAAATCTAGCATATAATGAAAAGAAAATAGTGTTAACTAAATTCGAAGAGATACCAATAAGCATGATAACACATGAAGGACAAAGTTGTAACTTCATGATCTTAAAAATAGAATGCGCTGTCCATTTTATATCAACCTTCCACTTTCCTCCCCTTGATAGGTCCTAGGTGGGTGGACGAGGACAACCCGAAACAACCAAATGAGCTTCGGTCTCCAAACGCTATGCTAATAGAGCAAAAAATTTGGAAGATTATTTCAAATGAATGATGTGCGTCAGACGACGATCCCAACCAAAGTTATCGTAAGCCTGCCTCACTACCACTGCATCCATCTGAAGGCACGGACTCCGCAAGCGTCCCGCACCCTTAAAGAAAGAAACTCCTCAACCGTTACAAGAAAAAAGTATGACACTTTGTGTCTAACTCTATTCATCATAGTTCCTTGCCATTGCGGTCGGTGCTTGTTTGTGCATGCACGAACCACCCAATTAAGGAAAGATACCTTTCAAGCATCTAAGAATGATTCGAGCTATATGAAGAGAAACTCCCATGTATAGTTTGTCCAAAGTTGTTAAGTTTAATCATTAGCTACTTCCGCGATAGAAAAGGCATTGAGAAATGCCTATAAAGAACATGGGGCCAAAGATAGCACACACACATATATATATATACACATACATATATACATGACACATACATACATACATACATATGTGTGTGTGTACATATTTGTATGTGTGTGTGTGTGTGTATATATATGTAGGTATGTATGTATATTGTGGAGTGATTGATTATAACCCTATTTGATTTTGATGAGCTCAAAGCATTTGAGTATATCTTATGTTATACTAATGAATTCAATCTAGTGTTTCAGCCAAATATTTGTGAATTTATGTTTAATTGTCTTAGCCTTGGTTCAATACATTTTGGCTAAGTATGGAAATCAATTTGAACCAAAGTCTGAAGCTCGAGTCGACTCCAAGTGTATCAGAAGCACTGGCACAAGCTCGAGTCGACTCCGGCACATTACGAGTCGACTCCGACTGAGAACAGACAGCAGAACAGAAAGATAAATCTCAGACCCTGTCACCGAGTCGACTCCTAAAAAATTACAGTCGACTCCGATGTTTGCCGAGTCGACTCCAGCAAAGTACGAGTCGACTCCATGGAGTAACAGACAGAAAGACAGAGAAGCCATTTTGGACTCTGAGAGCCGAGTCGACTCCCGAAGAACTCGAGTCGACTTCGACGGTTGGCAGGTCGACTCCTAAGGAAGCAAGAGTCGACTCTCAGAGAAATGCAAGGTTAAAAGTCAGAGAGCTAACTTTGGTGTCTGAGAGCCGAGTCGACTCCCGCAAAGTCTGAGTCGACTCCAAGGCAGTTCAACTCCAAAGACAGAAGACCGGTACTTCGGTGTCTGAGAGCCGAGTCAACTCCCGCAAAGTCCGAGTCGACTCCGAGGCAATTCAACTCCAAAGACAGAAGATCGGTATTTCGTGTCTGAGAGCCGAGTCGACTCCCGCAAAGTCCGAGTCGACTCCGAGACAGATCAAGTTCAAAGACAGAAGACCTGTCTTTCAGGCTCTGAGAGCCGAGTCGACTCCAAGAAAATCCGAGTCGACTCGAGGAAGTAAAATCGAGAGGATGATTTTGGAATCCTGAAGATCGAGTCGTCTCCAGAAGGGAAAGTCATCTCCGGACAATTGGCGAGTCGACTTCAGGTTCAGACGAGTCGACTCCAGAACGGGACGGCACTTTATTTTGAATTTTGAATAGTGGCCGGGTCGTCTCCAGTAAAGCATGAGTCGACTCCAGCAACACTCGAGTCGACTCCTGATCGAGCGAGTCGACTCCGATCCCAACGGACATTTTGTCAGGAGTTGCAGAATGTGCAGAACGGCCTTCAATCTGTGTCTAACGGCTATTTTTCTTTGGGAATGGCTTAAATAGCCTGAATGAACAGTAATAGAGCAAGAAAGAGAGACTCCATTCAAAGCAAAAGGGATTTCCACCAACCAAAGGCTCTCTAGAGTAATTACAAGAAAAAGAAGGAAGAAGTGCATTGAAGTCTACTCTCCAACCGTCTTCCTCACATTCAAGGCTCTCCTCCTGACAGCAAATCTTCAGCAAATTCAAGAGGAGTCAAAGAGTTTGAAAAGCCCCTTCCTCCACCTCCAAAATCTGTTTGAGGGCTTCTAACTCTTCCTTGCTTATATTGTTTAAATACGCTTTTTGAGAAGCTTCCTTTTTTACTTGTTTTAAACTATTTGTTTCTTACTTGATTCAATCAGGGGATTGAATCAAGGGTGTTAAGGTTTGTTGGTGAGCCGAGGTTAAAACCAACGGTGTAAGGGTTTGATTGTGATCCCGGAAAAACAATCGGGTGGTTCTAGTCGGTGAGCCTGTGAAAACCGACCGAGTTCGTTGTGATCTCGTAAAACAACAAGTTGGGTTGTGAACTTGTAAAACAACCGGCTGTAATCCGAGGGATTATAGTGAACTCCCAAGTGAGGCTTGGGAAGTGGACGTAGGAGCAAGGGATAGCTCCGAACCACTATAAAATCGCTTGTGTTTGTGATTGTTTCATTGTCTCTTCCTTTCCCTTCATCCACTGCATATAGCAACTAATTAATCCACTTGCAATAAGTTTTAATTAGTTACTCACAAAATTTTTAATTGCAATAATTACTTTAAAACCCAATTCACCCCCCCTCTTGGGTTGTCTTTTTGGGCAACATATATACACATATATGTATGTATGCTAATGTGGGATTGTAAAGACATAAAATATCCTTAAGAGTTGTAAAAAGTAAGGATATTTTTTGCTTACGAAAAAATGGGTATGTATATATGTGTGTGTGTATATGTATGTATGTATGTATGTATGTATGTATGTATGTATGTATACATATATACAGACGCAAACACATATATATACATACATACACACACACACACGCATGCACACACACATATATAATGTATAATGTATGTGTGTCTTTGTATATACATATGTATGCACAGTAGATACAACCCAAGAGGGGGGGTGAATTGGGTCTTTTAAAACTTTTATGCTACTTTTAAAACTTTTTGATTAACTATGCTAAGTTGTATAGATGCACAGTGAAAGTTAAACTTAGCAAGGGTTTGATGTATAGACTTCGACTTGATTAAATATGCTTGCAACTAAAGGATGTGCGGATAAGAATTAAGCAAGCAATTTATCTAAGTAAGTAAGTGTGTTAGTTAGACAATAACTAGAGGCATTACAAACACAAAGGACATATAGTGGTTCGGTGCACCCCAGCACCTACATCCACTCCCCAAGACCTCTTGGAAATTTCACTATAATCCTACCGATTACAGCCGGTTGTTTTACAAGCTCACAACCCAACTTGTTGTTTTACGAGCGCACAACGAACTCGGTCGGTTTTTCCAGGCTCACCGACTAGAACCTCCCCGATTGTTTTCCCGGGATCACAATCAAACCCTTACACGTTGGTTTTACCCTCGGCTCACCAACAAACCTATCACCGTTGGTTTTCCCTTTGGCTCACCAACAAACCTTAACATCGTTGGTTTTTCTTTGGCTCACCAACAAACCTTAACCCCTTGATTCAATCCCTTGATTGAATCAAGTTACAAGATATTAAAACAAAGTATAAAACAAAACAAAGCTTCTTAAACAAGCAAATATGACAATATAAACAAATAGAGTAAAGAGAAGCCCTCAAACGAGTTTTGAAGATGGAGGAGCTCGGCTTCTTCTTTACTTGATCCTCCTCTGATTTGGCATGAAGTAGAGGATCCCCGAGGCAGCACACGGATGGAGAGGAAGCTTTCGGATTCACTTGGATGCTCTTCTTCTCTCTATTTCGTTTTGGGTGGCCCTTTTGTGCTTATGGGAGATTTCCTTTGTAATCTCTTTGAGATCTCTTTCCTAGATGATCTCTCCCACTTCCATGAGTTCTCCTCTAGCTCTCTTCTTGTTTTTAAAGCTTTAGATGGCGTGGAAACAAGAATATAGCCGTTAGAGACAAGAAAAAGAGCCGTTGGACACAGTCTGCATTTCCTGACAATGTTACCGTTGGGATCGGAGTCGACTCGCGCGATCAGGAGTCGGCTCGCCTGTTGCAGGAGTCGGCTCGTGTTTTACCGAAAAGACTCGGCCACTGTTCCAAATTTGAATTAATGTGCTTGCCTCGACTGGGAGTCGACTCGTCTTAACCTGGAGTCGACTCGCCAACTTCTGGAGCTGACTTGGCAATTTCGGAGTCGGCTCATCCACTGAAGTCCGTGGATCCAATTTTGAATTTTGTCCTCTCGAGTCAACTCGACTGTCCTGGGAGTCGACTCGAATCTCAGAGCTCGAACTCCCGATCCTCTGTCTTTTGGCTCGTCCAGTCTTGGAGTCGACTCGAACTTCCTTGGAGTCGACTCAGCTCTCAGTTTGCGAAACACAGCCTTCTGCCATCTTGGTGTAGCGCTGCCTTGGAGTCGACTCGAGCTGTCTGGGAGTCGACTCGAATCTCAGAGGCAGTAACTTGGTTTTCTGTCTGTTGATGGTCGCGGAGTCTTGGAGTCGACTCGTGCAATGCGGGAGTCGACTCGAATCTCAGACCCGAAAACTGCTCTCTGACTTTTCTGCCTGTGACTCCTAGGAGTCGACTCATACTTCTCCGGAGTCGACTCATACTTCTCCGGAGTCGACTCGAATTCCACTGGAGTCGACTCGAAGACTGTTCTTTTGAATTTTTCCTTTGATTTTACTCCTCCAATTTGAATCCTTTGAACTTTAAACTTGGGCCAATAAATTGTAGCTTTCTTCCAACTTGAGAGCTTTGGAGGCCTTCATGTGTTCTTCCAACTTGCTATGTTCCTTGCAAAATAAATATCTTTCTCCTTGCAACATAAACATTAGTATCTATACTTCAAGGTTTTGTGATCATCAAAATCAATCTATGAATCAATCTTTGGGTCATCAATCTCCCCCTTTTTGATGATGACAAAACTTGGAGTATATGCAATATAAAAGATATTGTTTTCTAGAAGTAATACATAGCTAAGTTGCATGAAGTAGAAGACATGTATATTTAAAACATACTTCATGATAATGCTTTTAGATTTAATCAGCTTAACACAATCAACATATTTAAATTTTAAGCTGATTTGTATTCAATTCAAAGTAATAAAGCATTCTGAGGTATATAGCATATACTTAGATATTTCTCCCCCTTTTTGACAACATCAAAAAGATAGTGAAACATTAAGCACAAAGATCAGAGCAGAACACATCGAGCGTGAATTCAAGAGGTTTTCTAATTTGATACCACAGATAGTTTTCTAATCAAGTGTAGGTGGAATCTTCCTTAGGTTAATTCAAGAAGTACTACAAATGATATTCAAGGAAAAACATGAGTGGAAATCTAACCTCTCTTCACTGAGTATGAAAGCTTGTTCATTTAAGACCTTTTGCCCAATCTATTAAGTATTTTATCAACCATGAGAGCAATTTAATTAATTTTCTTAATGACTTCAAAGTTCTTTTATGATAATAGGAGCATTGGGGCACAAATATCAAAATATACATTCATGCAATTTTTGATACATCTTAGAGCTCTTTTAAAGACTTTCTTTTATTTCTTTAGAAAATAAGCACAATTTGATACATAAAATAATGAATTTGCACAAAATTGAAGTTCCAAAAAGCAAGCCAATTAGAGCTCATTAGTGAAGTTCCAAAAATAGATTTTCTAAGAGATACTCAAGAAAATTTAACACATTATTCTCCCCCTGTTTCATTAAATTAGAGGCTCTCAAGATTTGTAATTTGGTTCATGAGTGATGCATAAGATATACTAACCAAATAACACGCCTCAAGGTGTATCATAAAGATTTTCAGATTTAAGTTTCAGATGATACATATTGGAGAGTATTAGGATTACTTTTCATTTAGTATTCTTTCTCTCTCCTTTAGCTATAGATTTATGCAATTAAGTCCAATAAGACCTCTCCTTCTGAAATTTTCTTTCTCCCCCTCAATTGATCATTCCATTTAAGAGTTTAGAATCCTAAGATAATGTTCAACAAAATTGTCAATCTCAAAAATGTATTTTCTATAAGTTTCAGCTTATTTTCATAAGACTCAAGGTTTGAGATAAGACAACCTTTATAGAACTCATCTCAAGGTAATTAAAGCATGTCTTGCAATATAAGGAGGTTCATCAAAATCAATCCATAAAATTCAAAGTATGCATCAAAATAAAGTGTCTTTGGGATAGGATACTGAATATCTAAAGCTCCCCCTCAAAAGATGCATTCTTCTTTAATCATTTTAATTGTTGAATTTCAGATTTTAGTGATAAACGTGAATAACACTGAAATTCTGTAATATCAAGAATGTAGAGTAATCTAGTATTATTCCAAAATTTGTAGTAATTACTCTTTCTAATCCTTTACGAACAAGTTATGCTTTCTCATAATCTTAGAGAAAATGTATAGAAATATTAATCAGAAAATGATTCATTTGAAGCTTAGTTTCTTTCAACCGCATTTACATTTTCTTTCTTTTAGAATCATTTGAGTGAGCTGAAATATTTCTAGCTTTAAGATCATTCACTCTATTGATAGAAGTGTTTAATAATGTAGGAGAGAAAAACATATAGATGATCATTGAAATATATATATATTTAGAACTCAATTTCTTAATCATAGTTTTTCATGAAGCACAATAAATCTTTTTAATATCAAAATAAAATCATATATTTAGAAATTTTTGTTTGCAATCAAGATCATCGAAAGACACATCATTTGAACCGATATTAGTATACTTTGAAGATAAGAAATGATATGTTTCGGATGCGTATCGGAGCAATCACCAAAGGCATCAAAATTAATTCTGTTTTTCTTAAAGTAAGACTTTATTTAAAAATCACATTTAGTTTAAGCTTTTATACAAAATCAGATTCTGAATTACATAGGATTTTCAATAGAGGCTCTCAAACTCATACTTTGAGATATGTATCTTCCACATTATAGCTCATCTTAAATGATTACGATTGAAAATACATATTTCAAACATATAAGAGCATATTCAGAATCTTTGTATTAAATGTTGAGTTTTGGTACGAATTTGAACATTATATACCAAATTTAGGCAAGTTGAAGGATAGAATAAAATTTATTTTCCCTAAATAGAGATATCCTTCTCTTCTTCTTTATTCAACTTTCAGATTTTAGAGATGATTGCTAACAACAAATCTGAAATTTCTTTTCAATAAAACTAAGCAAAAAATGTTATGTAGTATTTCAAACATTCAATCAAGTTGTCCAAGTATGGGGTACTACAAAAGATATTGAGAACCCATAATTTAAAATATCATGCCACATGCAAAATATAGTGTGTGTTAAGTCATACATTAAAATATTAAGAACAAGCATGTCAAGTATCAAAATCAATTCTTTTCAAATAAACTCCCCCTATTTAAATATAATTTTGCACTGATTTCATCCTTAAAGTGTGTTTCCATGTGACTAAAAATTTGAATTGATTCTTTATTGTATACTTTCATTTACTTTGTCTTTCATTTTTACTTTCTTATGCTCTATACTCTATTTACTCCCTATCCGGTGGAGTTGGGAAGGGGCACGAGGTACTACCACTAGCCTCCCTCTTGTGCCGTCCCTAATATGCCCTACACCAAATAGTTGGGTCAAATAGTGCCGGGTACTACCACTAGCCTCCCCATTGGCACCATCCCTATGATGAGCAATATAGAAAGGTTAAAATGTTCACTCCAAACTCTTCCTGTTTGAGTGTAATTAATTATAGATTTTATCCCTTCCAAATGTGCCGAATATATTATGCTTGTTTTGCTTTTCCTTAAGATTGAAGTACTTGCCTTTGCTCAGATTTTTCATCTCTTGAACAATGTCCATTTTCTTTTCTTTATCTCTCTCTCTTTTTGTTATTCTCAAGTAATCTACATGAAAGAGCTGAATAAAGAAATAATGAAATGTATCGTATAGAGGTATATCATGCAAACACTATTTTCATTATGCCCAAGAATTCGTAGCTTCTCACAAGTCATTCTAAATCAGAGTTTTAATCATATACTTGTGTATTTCATGGTTATGATACAGCCATAGAAATATTTTAGATTGAGCAAACCATGAAACAATTTCTAAAAGTATAAGTCAGTCAATACACATATAGACATGATATCAAAAATTAATAATTAAAGAATTTAATCATGCCATAATAGGATTTAAGTTATTGACTTTGCTCCATTAATTTGTGAGAAAGGTATCTAAAATTACCTATTCATTATATGTTCTTCAAGCCAAACTAGATTTCTTATGTGTGAACTTTTGGCTGAAGAAGATCCTCTCTCTTGTTTGCATGTGAATGTTTAGTGTATCTTACATGAAGATATCCTTCAAGTTGAAATTTCTCATTTTTCTTTCTTGAAGGAAGGTCATTAGTTTCTTTAAGATACAAAGCATTCATCCAACATATATATTTTTTTTTTAACTAGATGACTCAATATAAGATATGACAATAGTTGCATGTTGAGTCACTTTACTCAAGAGATTGCCTAAATATAAGCAAGCACATATCATTTGAACTAAAGAGATAGATTCATTAACCAAGATAGTTTAAGTCAATTTAGTTTAGATTCTATTTGCTTAAGATAATTATCAATAAGATATGTTAACTATGTTTTAATCAATTTATCTTAAACATTTGTTTCTATCAAAATTCAGATTATGATTTATTTGTTATCAATAAAATATGATTAATTAAAGTTAGATTGAAGTCTTGCACAAGGTCACATAATGAGCATACAATCTGGTCTACTAGCTGTATGATAAAATAATTATTCTATCATGCTTCAATACAGCTTTAACACAATAGATCTACTTTGCTCATCCTTTTCAAATTCTACAAGATGGGGTCATAGATATACCTTCTTCATGCCAATCTTCTATAAGAGTTTTCTTGTGGACTAACGTTGGTCAATGAAGATCCCCTTTCCTGTTTGTCTTAATTTGGAGTTTGAGAGAAGATGTTAATTCATTCATCATATTTCAAACTCACTTTGCAATATAACTCTTCATTAGTAGAACCAAAAATGATGTCATCAATGCATACTTTGAGCAAATAAGATATCACAAATTCATCTTTTTGATGCATAGATTTATCACTATTACTTTCTATCAAAAAGGTTGCTTAAGCTTTTATATATCATGCTTTTGATGCTTGTTCTAAATCACATATTGCTTTATCATATATGTAATGTGTATTTTTAAATATGGTGGTTATTTTTCATAGATCTCCTTTTTAATGAAGTAACCACATAGGAGTGAATTCTACACATTCATTTGACAGAATATAAAGCTCATGAAGCAAGCACATGATAATGATGATCTTTACTTCTAATCATGCAAGAATCTTTATCAAGATCTATTTCCTCTTTTCTTGATTTAGTCTTTTAGTAGTCATCAATTTTTCTTCATTAAGTGCATATGTAAAAGATTAACCATATAATTTGATTTTAGTATTTTGATAATAAATCATTAGTCTCATAAAGAATAAAATGAATTGATACTTCCACAACTAGAATTTTTCATGAATGTTCTATATGCATTGCTTGATGAATGATATCCAAGGATAGAAGTATCTTTATCAGATTTGGCATTATTTTCATAATAACATATACGACTGAAAAATATGAAAGATATGCAATGGTTCATTTTCCATTTTTCAGAAGATCAAAATTTTCATCAAAAATAGAAATCATATGTATGACAAGCAGTGATGATAGTCTTTTAAAAATTATTTAAGTAGATGACTATCATACATAATTGTCTTTTTCATTTCTTCAAGAATTCTATTAATCCTATTTTGCTTATGGTGTCCTTGGTGCTGAAATCATTGGATTTAATATTATTTTCTGTATAACCTTTATCAGGATTTTGGTTTTCAACACTGTGCCATGATACTCTTTATCTTCACAGTTTGGAAACCTTTATCATTTGAACCACTTTTACAAGATTTAGTAAATACAGAAAAATACTTCAGTTTTATTTTTCAAGAATAAATCCAATGTAAGCTTTTAAAAAACTTGGAGATGGAAACAACATCTTTAGATTTAGAAATGATTTTTGTTTGTTTCCTTAGTTAGCATGCATAGCAAAACTTTGACCTTTAAGTAGATAATCTAAGTAAGCCTATGGCAAGGTTTTTTGAGATTAAGTATATACTAGCATGAGTTGATTTTATATGCCAAAGATGGTTTCTTGGTATTCATAGTGCATATATTCAAAAGCATACCAAGTACACATTATCATATCTATGATCAATAAACAATAATGCCATGGATAATAACTCTCAATCAAGCATATAGAGAATTCATAGAGTTATTCTTAATAAATTGATTAATCATTTAGCAACTTATCCAATAGTGAGTAAAGTATACTAAAAAATGAAGAGATTTGATTATATTTCCAAAAGTATTTTCTATATCACAAAATTGGTCACTAATAGCAAATCATATCAGATACTAAAGGACAAATAATGATGAGATGCAAGAATTACTGATTTCATTATTTTTTTTGTTAATAACTTTTTAAGTTTCTTTATGTTCCATGGGTACCTTGGTACACCTATGTGTACATCCTCATTTTCTCATTTTGGGTACCCAAGCTTGCTTGAGTCCTTGAGAGTTAGGACATATGGTTCCTTTTGGAACCCATATCTGTTTAATAGTAATAACTTTACTATTTGATTTAATTATACTAGAACGATAGGTAAAGTTGTTATTCCCATCCTTTTCATTTTTGAAATAAGTTATCTTATTTAATGGTTTGCTTGATGAATTGATAACCTTTTTCTCTAGAGATTTATTGTTAAGTAAAGGAATCAAGCCAAGTTTTGATTTATCACAAGCAACATATTGGCTTTCAAACATCATTTTTAATCGTTCTGAACTTACGGTGAATTTGTTAATAAAAGATTTTAATTGATTAATTTCTTTACTTAAGTTTTGATTTTCTTTAATTAAGCTATGATTTTTCTGAATCAATTCTTCTGAAAATGACCTTAAACTTTTATTTTCAGAATTTAGTTTGTCTTGTATTTCAGTAATAGAATTTCTTTCTTGTGAAATTTCCAAATTTAGCTTTTTAAGATTTTTATTTTTCCTAGCTAATTTTCTACATTCACTATACAAATCGTGAAAAGCATTTAAAAGTTCATCATAAGAATATTTTTCATGAAAGTCATTTGGTGTAAGATTAGATTCAGATTCTACTTTATCTTCTTGTACCATAAGACATAAGTTAGTTACCTCTTGTAGTTCATTGTTGCTCCTAACTTTCAATTCCTTGTCTGACTTTCTCTTGGTCAAGGCTTTCTTGCGCTTTACCTCTTTCTTCCTTGTCTTTAGGAAGCTGATTTGCCTCGGAGTCGACTCGGACCTTATTGGAGTCGACTCGACTAACTTGGGAGTCGACTCTGAGCTACTTGGAGTCGACTCGACTGAGGGAGATTCATCACCCTTTTCTGCAGTCTCATTGTTAGTATATAATTGAAGCATATGAGAGCTAATCTGAGATTTATCATAAATATTTTCTAAAGTATCCCAGATCTCCTTAGCAGATAAGCATGCAGAAATTTCATTAAACTTTGTTTCTTGAATAGCACAATATAATATGTTCATAGCATTAGCATTTAATTGTGCTAAATCCTTCTCATTAATATGAGAGAGTGTGTGAAGGTCATTTATTATGATTTTCCATAGATAATAGTTTTGTGATTGAATGAAAATGCGCATGCGTATTTTCCAATGTGGGTAGTTTATACCATTAAACAGTGTAGGTGTATCAATTGATTGTCCTTCTCCTAGAAAACTATCTATTTAAGTTGTCATGATCTTTGGCTCTAGTCGGTTAAGACTACAAATAATATTTGAGCACCTGCTCTGATACCACTTGTTGCCCAGTAGATACAACCCAAGAGGGGGGGTGAATTGGGTCTTTTAAAACTTTTATGCTACTTTTAAAACTTTTTGATTAACTATGCTAAGTTGTATAGATGCACAGTGAAAGTTAAACTTAGCAAGGGTTTGATGTATAGACTTCGACTTGATTAAATATGCTTGCAACTAAAGGATGTGCGGATAAGAATTAAGCAAGCAATTTATCTAAGTAAGTAAGTGTGTTAGTTAGACAATAACTAGAGGCATTACAAACACAAAGGACATATAGTGGTTCGGTGCACCCCAGCACCTACATCCACTCCCCAAGACCTCTTGGGAATTTCACTATAATCCTACCGATTACAGTCGGTTGTTTTACAAGCTCACAACCCAACTTGTTGTTTTACGAGCGCACAACGAACTCGGTCGGTTTTCCCAGGCTCACCGACTAGAACCTCTCCGATTGTTTTCCCGGGATCACAATCAAACCCTTACACGTTGGTTTTACCCTCGGCTCACCAACAAACCTATCACCGTTGGTTTTCCCTTTGGCTCACCAACAAACCTTAACACCGTTGGTTTTTCTTTGGCTCACCAACAAACCTTAACTCCTTGATTCAATCCCTTGATTGAATCAAGTTACAAGATATTAAAACAAAGTATAAAACAAAACAAAGCTTCTTAAACAAGCAAATATGACAATATAAACAAATAGAGTAAAGAGAAGCCCTCAAACGAGTTTTGAAGATGGAGGAGCTCGGCTTCTTCTTTACTTGATCCTCCTCTGATTTGGCATGAAGTAGAGGATCCCCGAGGCAGCACACGGATGGAGAGGAAGCTTTCGGATTCACTTGGATGCTCTTCTTCTCTCTATTTCGTTTTGGGTGGCCCTTTTGTGCTTATGGGAGATTTCCTTTGTAATCTCTTTGAGATCTCTTTCCTAGATGATCTCTCCCACTTTCATGAGTTCTCCCCTAGCTCTCTTCTTGTTTTTATAGCTTTAGATGGCGTGGAAACAAGAATATAGCCGTTAGAGACAAGAAAAAGAGCCGTTGGACACAGTCTGCATTTTCTGACAATGTTACCGTTGGGATCGGAGTCGACTCGCGCGATCAGGAGTCGGCTCGCCTGTTGCAGGAGTCGGCTCGTGTTTTACCGGAGACGACTCGGCCACTGTTCCAAATTTGAATTAATGTGTTTGCCTCGACTGGGAGTCGACTCGTCTTAACCTGGAGTCGACTCGCCAACTTCTGGAGCTGACTTGGCAATTTCAGAGTCGGCTCATCCACTGAAGTCCGTGGATCCAATTTTGAATTTTGTCCTCTCGAGTCAACTCGACTGTCCTGGGAGTCGACTCGAATCTCAGAGCCCGAACTTCCGATCCTCTGTCTTTTGGCTCGTCCAGTCTTGGAGTCGACTCGGCTCTCAGTTTGCGAAACACAGTCTTCTGCCATCTTGGTGTAGCGCTGCCTTGGAGTCGACTCGAGCTGTCTGGGAGTCGACTCGAATCTCAGAGGCAGTAACTTGGTTTTCTGTTTGTTGATGGTCGCGGAGTCTTGGAGTCGACTCGTGCAATGCGGGAGTCGACTCGAATCTCAGACCCGAAAACTGCTCTCTGACTTTTCTTCCTGTGACTCCTAGGAGTCGACTCATACTTCTCTGGAGTCGACTCATACTTCTCCGGAGTCGACTCGAATTCCACTGGAGTCGACTCGAAGACTGTTCTTTTGAATTTTTCCTTTGATTTTACTCCTCCAATTTGAATCCTTTGAACTTTAAACTTGGGCCAATAAATTGTAGCTTTCTTCCAACTTGAGAGCTTTGGAGGCCTTCATGTGTTCTTCCAACTTGCTATGTTCCTTGCAAAATAAATATCTTTCTCCTTGCAACATAAACATTAGTATCTATACTTCAAGGTTTTGTGATCATCAAAATCAATCTATGAATCAATCTTTGGGTCATCACATATGTATGTAGATATGTTTACATATTTGTATATATAAGTATATATACATACATATATATATATGTACTTTATTAATTTTAATTTGTCAATCTTACATGATTTACAAATGTATCTTTTTGATTAATGATGCAAATCTTTGATTTAATATGATATTCTACTTTTGGTTGGAGCATTAAAAATGTATACAAAAAAATATAACCAAGATTTTTAAATATTTATATTTATATTAAATAAAATACAATAGATTGAAGAGAAAAGTTAGCTGTTATTTATTGGTGCTTCTCACCTAGAATGAACCAAGTAGGTCCAATGTTGGATATCATAATTAGATCGAGTCTTAGAGATTATGCTTTTCAACTGATATCACCTGAAAATATTTCTGCCACTTAGCTCGAGGATACCTCCATGAATAGATCTCCCACCACCTTCTAAAGAACATTATTATAGATGAATTTTGTGATTAAAAATAAAAATATTTTTCTCATAAAAGCGAAAACTGACTAGTAAATTGAGAGCAAAAGTTTTATGTGGCTTGTCTCATTGCAAAGGGATTAAGTTTTAAAATTATTTGCTAACAGATAGAGTTACAATACATGTCTGTTAGACATTTAGATATAAAAATTGAAAAAAAATTACTTTAATACTTTCTCAACTTAAGGATAGTTTAACTTAGTGTCCATTAAGTTTAAAAAAGTTTCAAAGTAGTTCATAAATTTAGTTAAGTGATTCAGCATGGTTCCACTATCTATATTCATTTATCTGGATTTATGGGATTTCATCATGTGATGGTCACAAGAGACTTTTAGAATTGAAATATCCTTGTGAGGAGTGGTTTAAATAGAGAAGAGGGATGGAGAGAAGGGATGAGGATAGTGGCAAGATTAAGAAAGAGGGAGGAGATGGTGGGAGTGAGCAGGTTCGGACTAGGTTAAATGGAGATGGTGGGAGTGAGTAGGGGGTGGGGTCAAAGAAGAGGAGGTGATGGGAGAGGGTGGGGCTCAGATCAGGTTTGAGAGGAAGGGTTGATGGAGAGAAGGCATGAGAATAGCGGTAGAATTTAGAGAGGAGAAGGGGGTCGCATTGGGAGAGGAGGTGGTGAAAGTGGATGGAGCTCGGAGGAGATCAGATTAGATAGAGAGGAGGGATGATGATAATGGTGGCTGATGTGTTTAAATAGGAGGAGATACTAGAAGAAGAGGTGGTGGAACACAAAGGGATGAGAGGAGGAGAAGAGAGAGTATTTTTTTCATAAATAAGCCATTCTTGTGAGGGCAAAACTATACTTTATAATAGTGTTTTAATGACGACGAACGCTAAATAGAACTTGGGACCATATTGAACCGCTTAACTAACTTACCAAGTGAAATGGACCTAAGTTGAGGAGGTATCTAAGTCTTTTTCTCAAAACTAAATTATTTAAACTATATTAAATAAAAATTATTTATTATTTTTATTGAAATTTAATAAAACTTTATCTAAATAAAAAATTTGAATGATAGTCATAAAGTTGGAAACCTTGGATAGCTTAAGAGGAACTTTTTTCCATGCCTATAATTTTCTAACTTATTAATGAGAAACTAAATCCCAAGTAAAATTTTCAAATTTTAATTATTAATTATGTTTCCTTTCTATATGTATATTATATAAATATTTTTATAGATAAGAAGGAGTTTTCTGTACATAAAATTTTAAATTTATTTATTTTTTTATTTATTTGCTTTTTTATATATTTCTTCGACCATGGATAGTTGCGCTGTTGTGCCACTCGAGTAGCCGCCAGCAACAAGATGCTATGTATGACATGCAAGGTTATCTATTGTAGCCTATTTGATAATAAGGCTCGTACAGACTTATTCATTCAGTGCATGCACTGCAGAGGATCCAAACTGTTCCGTTTAATTTTTGCGCGGCAAACCGGATAAGTTTTGAAAGTTATTCTAAAACAGGGTAAACGCAATATATTTAATTTAAATAAATCGTATTCATTCGTACATTGAACTTTCCCGCGGATAAAACTTTAGATGACTTGGATGAAGACAACTCCAACACGGAGCACAGAGTAAATCACGCCAACGCAAGGCTCGCGGCAACTCGTCTTCCGTTTACCACCTAACTTAAATCACAAGCCTGATATGTTTGCATCCCGTGAAACCAAGCAGGAGCCTTTCGGATCGTACGGCCAGGTTTGCATCCCCAACAATGACACGCCCCATTACCTTAAGCACGAAATGCATGGGAAAATGCGAGCGGTAAAAGCAAGCAGCGTTGAGGTCCGAGCAAAGCAGTGGGTGGGGACGGTTTGTTGCGTAGCCCCGAGGAGGCGGCCGGTGACGGAGGCAACAAACGGCAGGTTCTGGTGGCAGGAGCCAAGTGTCAACGAGTGCTCAGCGGCTCACGCGGCCCGTTCGACCAGTGGGTAGGTATCACGTTGCCCTCCAAACTCCAACCGTCGTATACTCTCCGAGTTTTCTCGGCTACGCCCTCCTTTCTAGTTTTTACTACGCCCTCCCTTTTTGTGCTATAAAATCCGTTTCGAAAGATTGCGGTTGCGAGCAAGCCCCGTTGATACTGGTGGGAAAAAAAAAGGATAGTATTTGTACACATTTATTTCATTAATGATTATTTTATGTATTAAATTAAATATGCGTTGCGCTCTAAAAAGGGGAAAAGGCTGAGTCTGAGTGGAAGCCTTCTTCTTCTTCTTCCTCTTCTTGGCCTGTCTGTCTCTCTCTTCCTAGCTCTGAAGAGAGGCCTGTTCTTCTCCATTGTACAGCGAGAGAGCACTTCTTCAGGAGGTCAGATTGCTTCCCCCCCCCCCCCCCCCCCCCCCCCCAATTTTTGTTTAGTTTATTTAGCTTGTTCATGTGGAATGGCTGAAACAGACTGTGGCAGGAGAGATCATAAGGTTCAGTTGGGATTTTTGTTTTCTTTTCCCCACTGAAAAAATCTGCTTCCATCTACGTTTCACTTGTGTAAAATATTTACTATCGCTTAAGTTTTATTTCGTCCATTAATTCATTTATGACAATAGATGAACTTTTCTATCCAAACATTTGATCTTTTCTTGCTTTCTGTGTTATGTGTGGGTTATTGCATTTCGCCTGCGAATAGATTTCCTCCCGGCTCGGAGGAGTCGTTTTCAGATGCAGTGATGGAGTTTTGCTTCTGAAATTATCGAGGAAGATAAAGATATTAATCCGTTTTTGTTCTCTTTTCTTTTCTTTTTAAGATTTATTTTCAAATTAGCCTCACTACAAAAGATTGTAGTTGTTGTAGCAGTAGAGGAAGATATATTTGATTTTTCTGCTGATTCTTTATCTTTGTGGAAGATATTTTGGGATGGATACAAGTGGAGAAGCTCAGCTTCAGCAGCAGCAGGACTTGGAGAAGAAGGGCCCTCGGGTTCTGGCTGCGGCAGTCCCCAAGAGAAGGACCCCCATCTCAGACAATGACCAGGGGATTCCAGCAGGCAGTTCAACCTCCCTTGAACCATGCAGTGCCTCTGCTATAGGTGGCCGGTGTTCAAGCTCCGGTTCAAGAGGTATTGGTGATCGCATTCCAGAACTCTATAGCTCAAAGGGGGCTACTACATCTTCTACAGCACCGGTTCACATTTACAATGCCAGTTTGCACACAACCACCACCGATCTCTGCACATACCCTTCAGAAATATCATGGTATTTGGTAATGCAGATCTAAAGAACAAGTCATCCTCCAGTCTTTTGGAGTTTACTCAGATAGGCACCATAAAAAATCTGTCCTGTTTGCCAAATCAGTTTCTGGTGAATGGGAAAGCCTTGATGATTTCAAGTGTTTCTAACAAGGGTAGTATGTGTCCTCAGAGCGAGTTCTACATAGATATTTTCTCTTGGTTTTACCCTAGGGAACCCTAGATACATAGCAGACATATTCATGTTATTATTCTTGGTTTATCATTGATGTAGGTTTTCATGAGCTCGAATCAAGGTAGGTTATTATTTACTTGTATCTTGCAGATGGTCTTTGTTTTCCATTTGCTCCAAATCTTAATTCTGTGACAAAGGAAGCGGCTTGCACTAGCATGAAAGAGGAAGAACACCTTCCAGTAGCCCCTCCGACGCCAGCCAAGGGTAAAGAAATACAAGGTGCTATACATAGTGAACTGGTTGATTTGGTTGATGTAGAGTTAAACAATATGGAAAACAACCTGGAGACCGACATACGGCAAAGCTCAGCAAAGGAGAATGTGAACAATGGTTCCTTACGATTTTTGGCACTTGTAACCCCAGATATTGTGAAGAGAGTGCAAGATCGTATTCCTCCAGAGGTGATTAATCTAGTTTGCGAAGAGTTAACTGATGGGGAAAAAAATCGGGAGCAAGATCAATGCTCTAACCGTAATCCCTCAGTGCCAACAACTGCAAACGAGAGGTGCTCTTCTCCACCTCAGGGAGTTGAACAGCATGTAAAAAAATTGTTGGCTCCTCAACAATTGGAATCTGGAAAGGATGAACAAAGGAATTACCCAGGAATAAGCTTGAACAGCACACCAAGGCAAAAGACAAGACGGAAAAGGTACATGCCGAAGGTTATTCAAGAAGGCAAGCCAACTAAAACCCTGCAGCCGTTAACACCAAAGCCTGTTACGCCCATGCCAGTCAGGAAAAATGAAAATCATAGTAAGACATACATCCGGGAGAAGAAAAGCCTAAATTCTTCGGACACATCCCCAAATACTACAAGAGAAACTGTTGGCAGATCAAATGCAGAAGGGACAAGTGCTGATCCACATGTTATAAATGGGACCAAACCAGTCAGGCGACGGTTAAAGTTTGAATCTGAAGGTGGACCAGTAAATAAACACCTAGAATCAACAAGCAACAATGTACAATTTCGGGGTAGAGGGAGACCTAGACATACTTCTACTAGCTCCAGAAGTAAATCAAAGTTGCAGCTCAGCCACGAAATAGAAGTGGTCATGGAAAATTCATCAGCTGGATTAGTATTTGATCTCGCTCGTTCACTAAACCAAATGCTGGAAGAGTATATAATGTTGCCAGAAATTCCAACCCCACCTGCTCAGTCTTTTAAAAGGGAATCATTGAAAGAAACTTCGAAGAATTTTGCTGGTAATAGGAATAGTATGAAAAACCCCATTTGTGGTCAACAGCCAAAACTGCAAACCTGTCAGAAGCAGGTAAATCCAAATGAAAAGGCAGATTTGATCTTAGTAGAAGATGACAATGACAAGACAGGAATGAAACGGGACTACAGTCATATCGATAGTGCTCAAACTGGTTGGGGACTTTCAAAAGATGCCGCCTTCATGCAGGGAAGTAAAGAGATAAATCAGGCTAGCAGATTTGATCAAACAAGCAGCCATGGTTCGTACTCTCAAGAGGGGCAAAAAAGGACGAGGACAGGGAAGCAAGACTTAGAATATCATCAATCTATGCAATGTTATTCCAAAGAGTTTGCATCTGCAGATGCACAAAAGTTACTGATATCAGATAAGTTGCAATCTCCAGAGTGCACATTGACATTTCGCCATACGAGAAGACCGACAAAGAAGAGATCAAAGATACCAGTCCGAGCCAGGAAGTTGACTTCCTTTGCTTCCATCATAGGCTGCAATCACCTATTGCCAACTCCTGAAAGACCACCTGAAGCATGCAGTGAAACCTTTTTTGCAGACAAATGTATGAAGATGAAAAGAAAAAGGCGTACAAGAAATGCACATGCTCTTCTCGTCAAGATCATTCCTTTAAATGTGGATCATGAACATAAGCTTGGGCCATGCATTTATGGTCCTCTGGAGCAAAAATCTGTTGAATCAACTGCATTAGGAGGAGATTTTCAAGAAAAGAACTTGCATCATGTTCAAAGCATTCCCATACAAGGCTACCCGATTAGCAACAGTGTTCGAGAACTGCACTTCATCAACCCAATGTCTCGAGCAATTATTCCATATGTAGATAATATGAATGATGTTATTTGGAAGATACAAAAACTGGACTTAGAGGGAGGGCAGGTGCACAGTGCAGCTGAACCACAAAATGCTCTTGTTCTTTTTAGTGGCAATATGATGGTTCCATATGAGGGGCCTTTTGATATAAGCAAGAAACAGCGCCCACGGGCTAAGGTTGAATTGGATGAAGAGACAAATAGGGTATGGAAGATTTTGATGGGGAAGGCATGCAGTGATGAAGCTGATGGATTGGATGTGGATAAAGAAAAATGGTGGGAAGAAGAAAGGCGAGTATTTCATGGTCGTGCAGATTCATTCATTGCACGCATGCGTCTGGTCCAAGGTTCTGTTCACAATATCTCTAAATATTTGTTTGCCAAATAATCAATTTCTATACCTTGTTCATATACAAGCATGCTGTCTAAAGAAAGGAAAGAGTTGTCCTCATCTTTTGTACTGGTCAATTACATTCCTATAAAACTGAATCTCCCCTAACCACCCAAATCCAGGTATGATGGATATGTAAATATAGCTTATAGACTGGTGCTATGTCAGCAATCTTTGCTACTGGCATACCCTAGGGCATATAATTCAGGTACCTTGCATTGAAGAAGATAATTCATAACTAGAATAAGGAAAAGAAAGACATATGAAGCATCTTCCTGAATAATGAGAATTTGTTTTAATTGAAATTCAATGGTTAACTATGTTTAGAATTTAAGCAAACACCTTTTTCTCTTTCTAATGCTAAATCACAATTTACGTGTATTGATGTGCTTATATGACTCAAGACAAATCATGTAGACAGCCCAATTGCAGGTCTTAGCATATGGAAAATGAACTACAATAAAGGTTTGTTCCATGAAATGTTCTCTGAATTGTTAAACCATAAACACAAATTATGACTCTTACATAAAAATGTAGTAATAACTCTTTTCTATTTTGGGTTTTTTCTAAACAAATTGTCATTATAGATACCAAGAGTTAACGGAAGAGATGAAAGATATCAATGTATTCTTGCCAGCAACTTGGCTATGAGACAGAAACTTCTCACATCAAACATAAAGGACGTTTGACTTGATGTTAAGGTAATGAATCCAAGAATTTTATGAATTCAATGAGAGAGTTTTAGGTCTATACAAATCACACAAACCAACATGTGTATGTTTATAAGAGTAATGCAGAACAGACACTGGCTGGCAATTTGCAAGAACATTATCTTCTCTTGTAATTCCCTACCCACTTCTGCAAGAAAGTTGGAAAATATCTGCATATACTAAAATTATCTTTTCCTTTTAGGGGATAGACACTTCTCTCCATGGAGAGGATCAGTTGTTGATTCTGTGGTAGGCGTATTTCTTACTCAGAATGTTTCAGACCATCTTTCTAGGTAATTTTAAGCTTGTCAAGCAGTTATTCAGTTTTGCAGAAGTCAATCTTCAGAATGATACCAAGCTTTTCTCAATTAGTAGCTTTTTCTTTTCAAAGTTTCTTTTTAGATTCCCAACTTATGTAATTGTCTTTCACAGCTCTGCCTTCATGGCCCTTGCTGCAAGATTTCCTCTTCGGTCAAGGAGTAACAGTGCAGATCTCAATGCAGAAAACATAAGCGAATCAACAGAAAAGCGAGATGGAAGCAGCGTTACCTCTGATGCTACCAATTGGCAAGAAAAAGGGTTCGGCCCAGATTTGTGTCACCGGGGTCCTCTGGAGATCCATGATGCTGATCATGTGAAGGGAAATGAAATGGCTAGCAGTAATGAATCAATAGGGAGAAATAGCAGACGTAACAAGGTGGATGATACAGAAGGCATAGGTTTGCACATCCATGGAAGTGAGACAGAGAAAGGTTTTGAAACACCACACTACAGAATAGACCCCTTGGTTTCAGTAACAGGAAGCACAGAATCAGAAGATACACAGTCCCTTGAGGATGTAGTTTCCTCTCAAAACTCTGTTGCTTCATCTGCAAACTCTTTGGACTACCTAATTCAGACAATGGATCAAGTAGGATCAAACTCAGGGTCAAACTCTGAAGCCAACCTAATAACTGGAAGTATGTCCAGTGGCTTGGACAGTTCTGTTTCATTTGAGGAGAATGTGCACATTGCAGGAAATAACCAAAACCAGGAAATGGACAACCATGGCAATGACAGAGTTCTATTAGAGGAAAATTGTGGTGGATTTGATAAAGAGGCATGTCAAGAGGGTCGAAATAGTACAAAGATTACTTGTGGATTAAATAATCTTGAAGGTGCTTGTAGATCAATAAGATATGCACCTAATTCCCATCTCAAATGTTCAGAACATAAGATAAGAGGTGTGTCATCTGTTCCTCCTGCACCTTCTCATTCTGATAATAACTTGAACTACATGTTGGTGGGCACGGAAAATATCAATGTAGTAAGAGAAGAAAGCATTTCAAACGTGCCATTTACTGCCTATGGGACCATGAAGACTAATAAAATAAAAATGGTAGACAGACACTCTAACCTTTCATCAGAAAATGCAACTAATTCCGCAGGTGAGCAGTCAGCATTTCTTGCTAAAATAACAGAAGCACTCGATTCATGTGCATGCATAAACAGAAATTCTTTGCAATCACGAACTTGCTTAAGGGTGGATCATAACAGAACTAACTTCCAACAGGAAGAAAGGAAGGCCAATTTCCCAATGGAAAACACTCAACATGCAGTTGACAATCAGGCTGAAATACCATACATCCAGGAGCATCAAACATATTTGAACTCATGTAATAATGAAAAGGAAACTTTAGAGGTTGCCAAGACACTGGACTTTAATTTAAAAGATGAAGTTTGCAGTTCCCAAAATGTTTCAAAAGAAAGAGCCAAAAGCAAATCAAGAGCAAAGAAGGCAAAGGTTGAGACTGAAAAGGTGGAGACTTTTGACTGGGATAGCTTGCGAAGACAGGCATATTGCAATGGTTATCAGAAAGAAAGAAGCAATGAGAGAATGGACTCACTGGACTGGGAGGCAGTTAGGCGTGCAGATGTAAATAAAATTTCTGAAGCCATTCGTGAGCGAGGAATGAACAATGTTCTGGCTGGGCGAATTAAGGTACAATTGTAAATGCTAATTATCTGATGCTGTTATTGGGATATATGGACAGTTACTTGCATGCTATATAAGAAAATAATAACAATGATAATTACAATAAAAATAACTGAACATATACATATATGATACGGCAAAATCACCAGCTTCATTTATCAACAACCCAAATCAACTTTCCTTATCTTTCTCTGTGTCTGTATGTCATGCACACATTTGTTAGAAAGTGGCATTATTCACTCATTTGTAGGTATTACTTTACTATCACAAACCCCAAAATATCCATATATTGAAGTGGCCAGGTCACTCAGGACTCAAGTAGTTATTGTTATTGGTTGGTTTGTTTGATATTTTGTCATCAGCTCTTGAAAAGGATTTCCTATCATCAACTCTTGAAAAAGATTTCCTATCATCAACTCTTGAAAAAGATTTCCTAAGAACCATCAATAAGCCTTCTTACTCTCCAGACTCCAAATGATGACAGTCAGCAAGAAGGTCAAAACAGCAATTTTCAAACTCACCATGCCCCCCCTCCAAAACCATGGGTCAAAAAACAAAGAAGAATCTGAACTTTCAAGCTGTTGCGAGGAAGAAAATTTCCTAGCTTAACACCATAACAAAACCATCTGTTGTAAATGATATTAGCACATATTTTCATTGCAATGTAATTTATTATCTTGTACACCTCGATCAAAAATTTAGAATTAATAATAATTCAAGAAGGTTGCACAGAGCATAAGAAAATGCTCCTCATGATAACAAATTGTTGATTGTTATTCATTTAATGCAATTAATGGAAATAATTAAACTAATTTTTTTCAACTGTTTCTTTATATATCAAGCAGCTTATGCACATCATAAGAAATTAGTACCACGTCTGGTAACAGTCCATTGATGATACCTCAGGATTTCCTTAATCGTTTGGTTAAAGATCATGGAAGCATTGACCTTGAATGGCTAAGGGACATTCCACCAGACAAAGCAAAGTAAGACCAGCTATATTCTGGGTTTATTTTTCTCACTTTTACATGTGAACAGGTTGTTTGATTTTCCACTGGAACAGACAAAATATTTACCAACTACTTTTCCTGCAAGTGCATTTTCTTTAGTAGATCTACCTGATTTCAAAATTTCTAAGAGGAAGAATTTGAATAATTAAATATGACTGGGGATCTTTTTTATGTCAGGAAAACAAGGCAAATAAAATTATTAGGAAGGCCAAAAAGAGATGTGATTAGGCTCTCTTAATATGACTATTGCAGCTATTGAGATATAACACTCTCTAAGGGAGGGATTTAGTTTTGTATTAGAGAAGAGAGGTGGTGAAGATTTGCTAGCTTGACATCATATGATTTGAGGAAGCTCTCTCTGATGGAGGATGGAACATTAAAGAAAGGTTGTTGAAGCAGCATTCATATAGTGACAAAACTGGCTAGATTGAGGCTTGGTAATCTGGTTGCAGAGGCTGCACAATCAAAAATATTTATAACTTGAAACTAACTTAAATACTGTGATGCTTACAGGGATTATCTCCTAAGCATACAAGGATTAGGACTCAAAAGCGTTGAGTGTGTTCGCCTTTTGACACTTCACCATCTAGCTTTCCCAGTAAGCCATTTATTTAACAAATCTCTCCATAGAAAACCATTTAGAAACTAGAAGTTAACATGGAAACCCATTTGCCGATCAGGTTGACACAAATGTGGGTCGCATATGTGTAAGGCTAGGATGGGTACCACTTCAACCCCTTCCTGAGTCCCTTCAGTTGCATCTCCTAGAACTGTGAGTATATTTATATTTATGGTTACCAGTTCTTTGTAAATAATGATGTTAAACATGTAAAACTGCTAGCTCATAACAAATCATTCTAATGCTTTTTTTCCTACTTGCTTTATCAAAGGTATCCTATCATGGCGACCATTCAGAAGTTCCTTTGGCCGCGGCTGTGTAAACTTGATCAAGAAACACTGTAAAATCTGGAAATCTAATCCAGTTAATTCATATGTCTTCAAGATGTTTACTTTTACTGGACACGGATGCAGATAGAATCCTTCTTTCACTTTTCTTGATAGTGATGGCCATTTATATTTATTTTACCTATCCAATACCAAATATATTGCTAAAATGTTGAACTTATACCATATACTTGATTGTGCAGGTATGAGCTACACTATCAAATGATTACATTTGGAAAGGTATGCCAATGAGTTGATCTAGTAACCAGATTCATATTTACATGAATATACAAATAATTTCGACAGAACACAGATAAATAGTTGAAATAAGCAACTTGAGGTAAGTGCATATCATGCAGGTATTCTGTACAAAAAGCAAGCCAAATTGTAACGCATGCCCTATGAGAGGAGAATGCAAGCACTTTGCAAGTGCTTTTGCAAGGTTTGTGGCCTAAACTCTAGCAGATCCATACTGGCATAATATCATCAATGGTGAATACTTGCATGCATGATCATATAGATGATCACATCTGATTGGTTACCTGAATGCCTGTGTATAATCAAGAGTAAGTTATTGCAGATATTGATAGATGTTTCATAGACAAATGCAAGATAATTATCAAGTTAAATGAGACTATTTTAAGTGGCAAATCTTTTTCACAGAGTCATAGTACTTCCTGGTATCTTTCCATGTTTTTAGAAAAATTTGAGATGAGAAATTGCAACCCATTCTGGACATATTGAGGTAACAATTAAGTCAATATTAATTTTATTTTCATATTGTTTGCAACTTTATAAATGATTCCAGAATTTCGAGATTATGGTGGTCCATTTAGACCAAATTAACCTTTTGCTGACCTTTGGAATATGACTGTCATGGATAAGATCACTTAGCAATTGAAATCAATATATGTTGTAGCTCCAAAGACTCATGATCATGCCACTTTGTTATAAATTCCTGTCATCGTTAAACTGTTGAAAGGTGTAACTTAAAATAATATACTAATGTAACTATCCCTGATGCAGTGCAAGATTTACACTCCCAGGACCAGAGGAAAAAGGCATAGTGAGTTCAACAACTCCCCCTGCCTCTGGAAATGACTATATTCACATTTCTAATCCAGCCCTCCTACCTCAACCTGAGGAAAGCAATCTCTCACAAGGAGTTAATGCTAACAATTGTGAGCCTATCATTGAAGAGCCGGAAAGCCCAGAACCAGCACGTATGGAAAATTTTGAAAGGGATATTGAAGAAGCATTTTATGAAGATCCTGATGAAATTCCTACAATAAAGCTCAACTTGGATGAGTTCACACAGAATTTACAGAATTATATACAAGAAAATGGTATAGCGCTCGAAGAAGATGATATGGCTAAGGCTATAGTGGCTATCACTAAAGAAGCTGCTTCAATCCCTATGCCTAAGCTAAAGAATGTGAGCTGGCTCCGAACAGAGCATCAAGTGTATGTATCTATAACTTCCTCACTAGCACCAACGCTTAAAAGGGCGTAACATAATGTCTGTGTATATGTGTGTGCATGGTTTGCCGTACCGGCCCGAATTGGATAGTACGGGGTGTACTGTACTGTATCGGTATTTGGTATGGGTGGCGTACGGATACTCGGTACATTGAAAAAACTATGTACTGTAACCGTACCGACACTATGCTAGTGTGGGACCGATACGGGATCGGGTACTAAGACGACGAGCCTTGTGTGTGTGTGTGAGAGAGAGAGAGAGAGAGCATCATTTTATCCTTAAGAAGGCAATGAAACATTTGATTAAGGAACCAATAGTATAGTCCTAGAGGCAGCATAATGTGAGCTAATTACAATTTTTCCCTGGTTGCAGATATGACATTCCGGATTCACACCCTCTTTTGGAGGGGGTGAGTAATTGCAATGTGATGACCAGTTTTTTCCTTCCTTTACATGGCAAAGAACTCCATTTCTAATTATTCCATCTACTGAATGAATTACAGCTGGATCGAAGACATCCTGATGATCCGTGTCCCTACCTCCTCACTATATGGACTCCAGGTAAGACAGTTAGTAGCTTAATGCATCGACAGTATTATTCTTGTTCACTGCATCTAACTGTTTATGGCCAATGTTGAATAATAGGTGAAACTGCTGGATCAACTGAGCCACCAGAAACATGTTGCAACTCTCAAGACACCGGTGAACTGTGTGACAATAAGACATGCTTTGCTTGCAGTTGTAGAAGAGAAGAACAGGCCCAAGTAGTCAGAGGCACAATTTTGGTAAAGCTTACCATTTACCATTTAGACAGGATATGCAAACAGTTTGTAACAGATAGGAATGGCGACTGGCAAAAAGGCTAAAATGAAAAGAAAAAATATAGACAGAAACAGTAGGCTACTAGAAAGAGCTGATAATCTAGGAAGGACAAGGTGATGCTTAACCAAAGACAAGGCCCCTGCTCAAGTATTTAGGTACTAGATACCTAACT
The DNA here is from genome assembly GCF_009389715.1 of Phoenix dactylifera. Classification (NCBI taxonomy): domain Eukaryota; kingdom Viridiplantae; phylum Streptophyta; class Magnoliopsida; order Arecales; family Arecaceae; genus Phoenix; species Phoenix dactylifera. The sequence continues at coordinate 215,613 of NW_024067828.1, read as the reverse complement.
ACCCAACAAAATTGGCTAAATGAAAACTACTATATGGCATGTCGATAATATAGGCATAAATAGCAGCTCCCACAAATATGGAAAAGACAGAGAAAGAATTGACACAAAAATTTAGTACAAAGCAAACAGTTGTGGAGAAGGTGGATAAAAGCAGGGTGTGTTCTGGCAGCACTATCATGCTTCTGCAGATATCCCTCAGGGAAATCCTTCCTTCAATCCATTGTTCCAAGGTGCAAAAGCAGACCTCTGCTATAGTGGAGTTATTAAGGTTAATACTGTGGGAAGTCATAACCCCTCCATTGATAGGATAGTTATGGTTTCCTGGTAGGATTTCATAATCTCCTGGGGTCTTAGAACTTTACAAGACTCTAGTAGTTCTAGGACAATTTCGTGAGTTCTAGTGTTTTCTTGTTATTTTGTGTATTTTGGGAATCAAACATTGATGGAACAGATTTAGTCCTTTCTGGACAATATACTAGGGCTTGTATCCTAAGGTGAGGGTTGGAGTTAAAAAGAGCTAGAATTCTCTAGTAGCATATGATTTTTAGCAGAAGTCATGGTGTAAGTGGGTGTTCATGGATGAACAAATAGGAATATGGAAAGCTCTGGGAAACTGGAAGTATACATGGTTGACTGGATGAGAAATTTCCAGAAGAATTAAGAATTTTTGATATTGTTAAGCCCAAATGGGTAGAGAATGCCAGAACTGAATTTAATACAAGGATTAGCTCTCCATGATATGCTTCTTCAAAGAGTGAAGAACTTGTAGTTTTTCTTTATAATTGAGGGTATATTGATCATTTCAATGTAGGTGGAATTTGCATGCATTTACTGGAGAAAGGGAAAAAATATTGTCCAATGACATTTTGATCATGTTATATGAGCAGGGTCGGAATAGGTCCTTTGTTCAAAAACAAGGAATTTATAGGATTTTTCTTGTTGTAGGGATTTACTGGTCCCTTTCATTTGGGAGAAAAAGTTCACTTTGACTTCAATGGTTGACAAGTGATTTGATGCACAACATTAAGGTTTTTGTTTGAGATGGAGTCATGTGACTAGATGGTTGAAATTATTTATTTAGGGTAAGGAAATTGTTAAGAGAAATAAGAATTTGGTAGCTATGGATAGTCTACAACTCTACATGTTATTATTTTTCTTCTCTGGACTCTCCCATTACATGGAAGAAAAAGTAGGTAGAAAAGAGGTCTCATCTTTCCATGTGTTATGGAGTAAATTATAATTAACAAGATTAGAGAAAGGGATTTTATGCAGTTTGAAGAAATTAGTGTAAGATTTAAGCTTATGGGCTTGCAAGGGTGGATGGGTGTTTCATAGTATGCTTGCCACCATGAACAGATATATCTAGGAGTTAATTCTAGGGCTTTTTATTCTCAAAAGAATAAAGTTAATGTAGGGATTACATGTGCGAGGGGAGATAGTAATAGATGAATGTAGGTCGATGTAGCCTAGATGCTAGCTCTACTTGTAGAGAAGGTATACAATGTAAGGCATTAGGTGTATAGATGCATATGAAGGAATTCCGTAGGTTAGTGAAACCTTAAGTAGCTGGAATCTTCCATTAGGTGGTGCATCCAATTTGGAATCTCCTCAGAAACTTGTTCTTGCATCCTCCTTGTAAATGTTTCTTTATTCGATTTTTTGTAATGAGTCACTTCCTCATACTTGCACCTGCTTTTGGTAACTAAGAGTGAAAACAATGTATTGGTGAATTTCTAACAAAACCCAAAGGCCTAATAACTACCTTCTCCTAAAGAATGCAATTTTTACATCTCCCTATAGAACAGGGTTTGGATGGGACCAAGGGAAGGTTCATAAGGGGTTTTGATGTGGGCATGTATCATTTGACAATGAAGGTTGTGGAGCATGGTTGGTAGAACCATCTCGGACTACCCGATTCAGGGCGTACTGAGCCATACCTGCAGTGGACCGGGACGGTTCTAACAACCAAAACGAGAAACTGGCGACGGAGGAGAAGAAGGAGAAGAAAAGAGAGGAAAAGAGAGAGAGAGAGAGAGAGTGGGGAAGGAAGAGAGAGAGCGGGGAAAGAGAGAGGGAGGGTGGTGGCTGGTCGGCGGAGGGCGTGGGAGCCGCGCGGAGGGGCGGAAGAGGAGTTTGAACAAAATAGAGGAACCGAAGGCGGAGCCCCTTCTCCGTCCCTCCACGCAGCTTCCTGACCCTCCGCCGGCCTCTACTGGATGTCCGCCACCCTCCTCTCTCCCTCTCTCTCCCCCTTCTCTCTATTCCTCTCTCTCGTTCTCCCTCTCCTCCGCCCCCTTTACTGTGTCGGTACGGGCCAGCACAGAATGCCACAGGGGGCGTTCCGAACCTTGCCGCTGAGCAACCAGTCCGGCTACCAGTTTTGGTACATCAATCCTTGTTGTGGAGAATAGGAAGGCATGGTTTAATTAATATGTTCTAGGTTAGGTTAAGGAGAAATAACAATGGGTGAGCTTACCCTTTGAATTTGATGCCAATGTCCTCAACCATATACTATTTGCAAGCAGATCAGGACATTCTGGATCCAAATCACAATAAGAGGTTAAGTGGGAAGCATTAAATTTTGTTAAGAAATAGCATGTTGAGAGAAAACATAATTTATTTTAGGCCATTATAAGGAGAAAGGTGGGAGTAGGCTAATCAGTTGCTAATGTGCAGACAGAGTGACATCAAATATAGCAGGTTGGAAGAAACAGTGGCATGCTTTTGTGGACCTTTATAAGAATAGACAGGTGAGAGTAGGCCAACTGGAGTGTGGGGCTGCATATATGAGTGACAGAGAGTACTAGGGGAGGATGGGCTAGAGTTTTATTTATGGACCAAATGGGTGTATATCAAACAAGGATTGGATGTGAAAGAATGAATTGTTGAAAGCACCATTAGTATACATTGCAATAATATATGATAAGGAGGCTCATCAATCAGGTTCATGTGATGGGTGAGTATGAGCTTAGAAGCAGTATCCAGTGCTAAGATATAATGTAACATTTAGATCAGATATTGGGTGAACTTCAAGTGATAAGTGTCGTGGGATTTTTATTAGTATGTGCTCTTTTCAGGATTCTATCAACAGCACAGGTTTGGAACTTAAAGATACGATGAGCATCAACTAGAAAAGGACACACATGACTTTTATGAATGAGTTAATACTGATTTCCTTAATGCACATGATTTTCGCATGTTTATTACTGATATAAGCCTCATCAGATACCATGTCGAACGGCAATAAGAGGAAGCTTTCCACTCAACGGCACTTATTTTCAAGTTAATGAGGTAATTGCAGTTTTCGCTTCTTATTATAATTTGCTTTTACCATATGACATTGCAATTGAGGGTAAAGCAACACGAACTTTCCATTTTAAGCCCATAACAAATTTATGAATGTGCAGGTATTTGCAGATCACCAGAGTAGTTATTCCCCTATTCATGTTCCTAGGAAATGGATATGGAACCTGCCTAGGCGGACTGTTTACTTTGGAACATCTGTACCGTCAATATTTAAAGGTAGTGAATTTGCACAACTTTTAGTTAAAAAAAATGTGATAGACAAAATGCCGATATAAATCTATTTACCTCTTTCAGGGCTAACAACAGAAGAGGTACAACAGTGCTTCTGGAGAGGTATGAAATTACAAGCACAATTTTCCCTAATACCTTTCTCTAATAAAGTTTTTAGTTGGTAATCCAAAGTGAACTTGGGTTCTTAAGGAGGAAAATTACAAAGATATAAAGTTGGAGTTTAGATGATAATGAAGTTTAAGTCTACAAATATTGAATGACAGCTTTTTCTTTCTTTGACCACTGCAACTATAGAAATTAGTGTCAACCCTGCTGTCTGTATTAGCTTATATAGGATTCAAACTCTAAAAACTAAGAGCTCAACAAAAAAAAGGGGAATGCGCTGCCAGATCCATAGAACTACATCCATGATTGTTTGTTGCTTCTGCTGGTAATACTGCTTTTCTGCTCATTATAAGATATTATGAGGATTCTGTCTCCCTATTATTGCACAAATAAGCTGCTATGTAGTGTGACTCAAGGATGCATTATATCTTGAGCTTTACAGAATTAAAATTACAAAAGACTAATTTTGGGGAGACTTCACGTTATGTTTTCATGAGCTACTCATAGGCACCATAATTGCCGGTGAAGCTGTGATAGAGGTCTTACAAGCATTCACATTGAATAGAATTTTTAAGTGTCAAATAGTAATTTCGTTTGTCAAAAAACTGGAGTTACTTCTCAAAGAAGTGCAAAGTAACTTTATCCTGTTAAAGCCAGAACTGATGCAGAACACCTAAAGAGACAGAAGTCCATATTAATACAGCGAATGGGCTTTGATTGTCTTCTTGGTCTGGCAAGCAATGGGAAATGGAAATAGATGGCATCAAAATGGACCAAAAGACAAATTTTGCAGAATCAGTACCACAAAACCATTTTTGAGTACTTATGAAGAGTGTATTCAATGAAGGATTTGTAAGAGCATACCCATGAAAGGTGGCCCCATTATTCCAGCAAATGGGCTCTGATTGTCTTCCTTGGTTTGGCAAGCAATGGAAAATGGAAATAGATGACATCAAAATTGACTGGAAGACAAATTTTGCAGAATCAGTAGCACAGAACTGTTTTTGAGTACTTGTAAAGAGTAGTATGCAAAATAGGATTTGTAGGTGCATATGCATGAAAGTTAGCCCCATTATCAGGTTTAGAGCTTTCCTAGATCGAAAGATGCATCTTGTTTTAGACAATGGATAGATTAGTGTCTTCAAAATGTATGCATGTTAAAAGGAAGAACAATGGGTCAAAGACATTTTTAGCACATATCTTGTACATATACTATGTCTACTTATGTTTCTTGAGGAATATTGACACTGATAGGAGTTAATCTGTTGTCATTGAGATCAAAATTAGAGCAGAAGTTGATACATTTCAGATGTCTATTATCAGAGGTAAATTATTATATTTGATATAATAATGCATATCATATCCTATCTTTTTTATACTTCTTAATATTTAAGCTGGACTCATCTAATGCATACCAGTACTAGTTTCTATGCTCGATATCTCCTTTGAGTGCATCATCTATGAGGAGAATTTGAAATCAACCTTTTATCTCCTCATTCTTTTTGGATTTGGGAGAAAAACTCTTGAGAGTTACTGTAATCCAAAGGGCTAATTTTTTATCCTTTTCAGTTGCCTACCTCTAGACCATGTTGTCAAGTTGTGCTCAGTTAAATGCATAAATTGGTGATTCAAGTCTTTTTTTTGATGCTCGAAAAAACTATATTGAATTTTCATGACTTGAACCATAGCAGATTTACAGCATAAGAATAGTCTCTAGCCTCCAGGTCCCGGCTGCACAGGTTGGTGATCTTAGTGTTCATGTAAGTTAGAATAGCCACAATTCTCTAAATGATAATTCACTATATGCAGTTTGTGTGCACGATATATGATGGTATGCCATAATTGATCCCTATGATGCTTCAATTTTAAGAAATATAATGACTAGCTTGCCTGCATAATGATTTCACTTATGTCATAAACCAGATTATAATTATCATTCACGTTCAGAACTTTATACAATAATAATTCAATGCTGGAGTATTTGTAAAAACTATGATATCCGTTTGATTCATGGTCCTTACAAGATTTCAACTTACTTGGTTTTGGGTATTTCATTGAGTAGCGGATTCAGAACATAAATCGATCCAACTTGTTGCCGAAGAGGATCGGCTTGACCCGGGCATCGAGTAGGAGAGATGCTGGAGGGCTCAACAGTGAGTTGCTCGGTTATATGAGGTCGTGATTTGGAGTGTGTCCAAGGTTTTGGTCAACGATCGAGCATCCAACCTGAAACAGTAAAGATGAAGTTCTCTTGCTGGAGTGTGTCCGGCTGGAGACCTTTCGATGCCTAAGTTAGGACGATAATCAAAGAATAGAGGATGTTCTTAGTGAATGACAACATAATAGTCTGTCAGGGCACTAGAGCACTTACTTGGAAGGTCCCCCAGAGAGTGGATTGTATAGACGAAGGCGAGCACCTGTCGTCCAAGAATTCGGGCACATGGGTCGGCTGTGATTGGCAGGCCTTTGCACGCTCTGAGAATTAGGCGTGGGTGTTTCACACGGGTATAACGCCTCGCCCATCTCGCTGGCATGATTTCAGAAACTTTATCATGGCCGAAGTGTCGCCAGCTGTAGGTAGTTTTGAAATTTGAAGAGTCATCCACGTGCTTCTAGGCTTGGCATGTTGCGGACTCTGGTTGTCGATCAAGAGGCTTCGTGGCAGACTTTGTTTGGCTGGCCCTTTGTATGGACCATGCTATATTTTAAGGCACATCACTTGCCTCCCACTTCCATAGCGAGCTGAATCTGCTGGCTTGGGAAATGGAAGTAGTTTTGTTTATGGGGCCAACCGGTAAAGGTTTCCCGTGAAACTAGATGATCATCGATGCTGCTTTTTTGTAGTCGTCCTTTCGATACCACCACAATTTTTTCAGTTTCTGCATTTATGAGAGGCACAACTATCCTTGTCGTTTCCAAAGCATTGTGATTATGGAGGGGATGTTTGCATGTTGAATAGACGTTTGGAGTCCAATAGTGACTCGGGACATCGCTCGAGGGCGAATGCTTGGGTGACGTGGCCGAAGTAGGTGAGGCGTCGTATCAGCATAGGTCTCTTGAGTCTCTATAAATAAAAAGGATGGCTTCCACGAACCTTCTACGGTGACATGTGGCCGAAGTAGGTGAGGCGTCGTATCGGCATAGGTCTCCTCAGTCTCTATAAATAAAGAGGATGGCTACCATGAACCTCTTACCTTGTTCCTTCCTGCTCCAAAACTTAAAGAAAAAAACTGTGGAGTTGTGCGGTCGCTTCTTCTATGCTTTTGTATTGAGATCCGATCTCTCTGCTCTTTCTCAAGACTTTCCTCTGGTTCTCAGTGGGTAGTTTTGCACTTTCGGCTCGTTTTGAGTCTTCTCCCTTCTTACCTTCTTTTGATTCTTTTTTTGCTTGTTGCTTATGGATTCATTCATCGGAGGCTGATCTATTGATGCAGAAGAGATAGGTCAAGGTTCCCCTGACCGGGTCTCTGTGGCCTCGAGAGAAACCCATCTTGAGGTAGTCTTGGGTTTGGATACTAGGAGAAGTATCTTGGGGAAATCTAACCTTAACTGTATTTGGACTATGTTTTCTATCCCTCAGAACTTCACCCATGAGTTGTTTGGTCCTTCGGATTGAGTAACTTTGCCCGGGAAGAAGCAGGCGCCTTGTACGAGGAATCTCTAAAGGTGGGGTTGAGACTCCCGATCCCCATGGTCATTGTCGAGTTGTTGGCACAACACCAACTCATTTTGGCTCAGCTCGTCCCTAATGCTTGGAGGATAGTTGATTTTTTTTTGTTTGGCACCAAGGGATTGTTCTTATTGTGGGGATGTTTCGGGCCTTTTTTCAAGTGAAGCCTCACTCTCGAAATAAAGTGTGGTGGTACTTTTCTTTTAGGAAGGGTTATAATATCTTTCCTTTAGATCCTCATCCATCCACAGTTGGAAGGGCCAATTTATTTTTTGATTTCTACGGCTTCTAGGGATTTTTTGACGCTGTGGAGGACCCCCGGTGAGCAGGCATTGAGCATTTTTCCTCTTTTGTCGGATGAAAAGTAGGAGTCGGTTGATGCCCTTCGCTAGATGAGGTTCCTAGCTTTGACTGAGCTACTACGGGAGTTGGCTGTGAAAAATGCTAGCTAGAATCTCGCTTCTGCCGTCGGTATATTTTCTTGCCTCGTTTTGTTTGTAATTGACATTGCTCCACTGATTGACTTAGTCTTGGTTCATGTTTGCAGTGATGCAGTTCAAGGTGGATGAACTATTCAGCTCTTTAAGGAAGAGGTGGTGAGTCCCTCCTTAAGCAGGAGAAGGAAGAGGATGGTGGCAGGCAGGGTACCGGTCGGTTCAGCCCGAACCGGACCGGTACTGACTGGAACCGGTCCGGTTCCAGTGTGTAAATCGGTTTCGACCCAATATGGGTCGGAACCGATGGTTTCGAGCACCATACCGGTGCGAACCGTGGCGGTTCGCACCGGTACATGCTTGAACCGGTGCGAACCGCTCGGTTCGCACCGGTACATGATCGAACCGGTGCGAACCGAGCCGGTTCGGTGCTGGCAATGAGGTGCCAGCGCTGTGGCACTATGATAGTGCCACAGCGCTGGTTCAAAGTGCCTCTGGCAGAGGCACTTTGAAAGTGCCAGTGTGGCACTTTCAGGCACTTTGAAAGTGCCACTTTCAAAGTGCCGTTTTGTGCGGCACTTTGAGCTTTCAAAGTGCCGTTTTATGCGGCACTTTGAAAGCGGGAGGTTTAAATTGCCGCTTTGTGCGGCAATGCGACCGAAAGTGCCGCTTTGTGCGGCACTTCGAAAGTGCCGCGCTGTGGCTCACAGTGGCACTTTTCAAAGTGCCACAGTGACCCAACGGTTGGCTATAAAAGCCAACCGAATGCTGAAGGCTGAAGCCACAAGTGCATCAGCTTAAGTGAAGGAAAGGCAAAGAGAAAGGAGGAGGAAAAGAAGAGAAAGGAAAAGACAAAGGCATGAAAAAAAATTAGAAAGGTCGGAGAGCGTCGTTTTTCTTGAAGAAAAATCCAGCAAAAACAAAATAAGGTAAAATTCCCCTACATTGTTTTTTTAATATTTCATTTAAATTGCTTAAAAAAATTAAGTCAAAAATTGCCAAAAATTAGGAAATGATTCAATGATTCCATTTCGTTTTGAAATTTTTATATGTTGTTGATATATAATTTAATTTAATTGCCAAAAATTAGGAAATGATTCAATGATTCAATGACATTAACTGTTTTTTTACAGAATTTATATAATTTATAATTTAATTAATAAATTTAAAAATTAATTTTTAATTAAAAAAAATAAAAATTGAAAAAATTAATGTGGTCGTAGGAATGGAGCCATCAAGGAGAGGGCAACCCCAAGAGCGTAATATTGGCTGGGAGCATGGGAAGATGCTCGGTGAACGTCACCAGTTTCAGTGCAATTATTGCCACAAGTGCTTCAAAGGAGGAGGAGTAAACAGATTAAAGCAGCACTTAGCCGGTAATTCTCGTGAGATATCTGCATGCTCGGAGTGCCCACCGACCATCCGTCAGCTGATGAGGAAAAACCTCGCTGAGATCAAAGCAGCCAAGGAGAGGGCTGCCAAGCAGAAAGCGGAGGTGGAACGCCAAGCTGCAGAAGCACCTTCCTATCACTTGATGGAGTCACAGGAGGCCGAGGGTCCAGATGAGGAGGAGGCACAGATCCAGGCTGCCATGCGGGCGAGTCTGGATGATCGATGGCAGCAGGAGGAGGTGGCGAGGCATCGGGCTCGATTTGGGCCCTCGTTTTTTGAGTCGGGCGCCGGTTCTGGTGGAAGCAGACAAGATCCAGAGTTTCAAAGGACAACATCAGTCAGGAAGGGCGAGGGCAGAGGACGTAGCCGGATTGCATCTATCCTGGGTGGTTTTGGTAGCCGAAAGAAGTCTTCCGGAGGGATTCCACCAGGTGCGTCAATCCATGATGTAGATCCGCATGCCTTCCCCAGAAGAGATTCGAAGCAGCAAAGAGTAGACACAATGTGGAAGAAGGAGAAGAAGAAGGATATGTGGCGAGCTATTGGATCCTGGTTCCACTTCAGCCACATTCCAGCAAATGCTGCAGACAATACATACTACAAGTCTGCCATTTCTGCCATACAGACTGCCGGTCCCGGTGTTGATCCTCCAGGTCCGAGGAACATCTACGGTGAGCTTCTTGACAACAATAAGGAAGAGCTAGAGAATTGGATTGGTTCATATAAAAGCAAGTGGCCCACATATGGGCTCACTCTGATGTGTGATGGTTGGACCGGTCCGACAAAGCGGGCCATCATCAACTTTCTGACATACTGTGATACAAAGATCTTCTTCCACAAGTCAGTTGATGCTTCGGATAAGGTGCACAACGCCTCATACATCCTCAGACTTATGGAGGAGGTGATTGATCAGATTAGAGAGGAGAATATCGTGCAGGTCGTCACTGATAACGGACCGCAATATAAGTTGGCCGGGCAGGTCTTGATGGAGCGGCGACCAAAAATTTTCTGGACCCCATGTGCTGCACATTGCATCGACCTCATCCTGATGGATATTGGAAAGATCCGTAGGGTGCAACATACGGTGGAGATAGCCCAACGCATCACCAGGTATATTTATAGCCATACTTGGGTTCTTTCATTAATGAGAAGGTATGCAGGGGGAGAAATTCTTAGACCAGGAGTCACACGGTTTGCTACGAATTACATTGCACTTGATAGCCTTATCGAGAAGAAAGGAGCCCTACGTCAGATGTTTGTTAGTCCCGAGTGGCAGGAAAGTAGATATGCCCAGGCCGGCACTGAAGGAAGCAGGATGGAAGACTTGGTAAGCAGGCAGTCATTCTGGCAGCGGGCCAATGCGATAGTCAAGGCTATCAAACCATTATATGAAGTGCTGCGGGCCGTGGATAGCGAGAGGTATCCCCAGATGGGCTTTTTGTATCACATGATGGAGAAGGCAAAGGCTCAGATCATGGAGGCAGATGTAGCCCATGCCCAGGAGTACATCGACATCATTGAGCGGCGGTGGGGAGCCCAAATGTGTAGGGAATTGCATCTAGCAGGTAAGCGATAATATTGATAATTATACTGATTGATATATTTGTATAGTTATACTAAGATGGTGTCATCTATGTGCAGCATACTATCTGAATCTCCGGTTTCAGTACGAGAGTGGAATTGGTATGGATGATGAACTTCTTCATGCTCTGCGTAATGTTATTTATAAGATGGAGCCTGATCCAGAAGTCGCCGCGTTATGTATAGAAGAGGTAACTATGATTTAGTAACATATGTAAATATATCAGATCTTATATTATTGACACACTACAACAAGCTTCTTTCCACAGACCAAATTATTTAGAGAGGGTAGCCACAGCTTTGGACAGCGACCGGCTGTCGTGAGCAAGACAACTATGAATCCAGGTACAATACAAATCTGCAAGACATTTTTGCATCTGAATTATCTTCAACTATGAGGCCATCATATATATAAAATGTAATTATCTTCAATATTTTTGCAGCTGAATGGTGGATTCATTTTGGCGGATCCGTCAAAAAATCTTAAGCGGATAGCTATCCGGATTCTCTCCCAAACGGTCTCCTCGACTGGCTGTGAGCGTAACTGGTCCACCTTCGGCCTCATCCACAGCAAACAAAGGAACCGTTTGACACAAAAGCGCCTCAACGACTTAGTTTATGTGCACTACAATCTACGGTTGAGGCTAAAATGCATTCAAGAGGAAGTGGAGCTCAAGTATGCAGATCCCATCTATAGAACTTTTACAGATGATGATGATAATCCTATGCTCGACTGGCTTGCGGCCCAGCAGCAGGAGCCCGAGCTTGATGAGCCGGGATCACCCCGACGACCAGCCAGTATCATAGCCACCGAGGCTATGGTCGATCCACAGCAATGGGCTGAGCGCAACATTCCACGCACTCCTACAGCTGATATGACGTGGCTAGAGGGGAGCCAGTCACCGCATGACTGGTCCGATGCTCCCGTTCAGAGAGATGATCCTCTCATGCGAGGACGAGGACGAGGACGCTCTACTACCCAGTCGACTCGATCAGGAGGGCGTCAATCCCAACAAACAAGAAAAGGAAAGGAAAGGGCCCCAATGGAGAGTGTCGAGGAGGAGACTTGGACCAGCAGCGATGAAGATTCTGGTGGTGATGGATCTACTAGCCATGGAGGAAGTGGAGGACAGTATGGTACTAGTTATGAGACACAGCCGGAGGGAGGTTTTCGATACACCGGTGAGTCTCAGTTTACACATGCTACACAAGATACGGACCACGGTAGGCCGTCTGATATAGGCCGGTCAGATACCATTGCATATCGAAGAAGAGCTCCTCGAGGTCGTTCAAGAGGCCAGGATGCAGCTGCAGATGACCTTCCATATGGAGTCAAATCCATTGATGTATCAAGTTCCGAGTCTTCCTATTATCCGCGGCCTCAGCCAGCCTATGGATATGGTGCATCAGAGTCATCTTCCGGTAGCTACTATCCTGCGCAGCCCGGAGGATCTTATGGATCGGATTTTAGCGCCGGCATATTCGGATGGGCCCCTTATCAAGACACCTCTCAGAGCCAGAGCTTCAGCGAGAGATCCGAGAGTTCTTATGATCCAACGCGCATTCCTCGAGGATTGAGCATACAAGACTACAATGCCGCTTGGTTAGAGGGATGGGTTGATCTGCCTCCATATTATGCTGATGATCCAGATATTGACGAGAAGCATCGCCATTCGACCCGATTTTAGATATTCGAGAGTGATTTAAACGTATGTAATTGATTGTATCTTAATTTGAAATTTTTTTATGTTCATCTCATTATTTGAATCATTTGGAAGTAATAAGTTGCATCATCTAGTTTTAACCTTAAACCTAAACATAAAAACATCCAAAAAACTCCAAAAAAAAAAAAAAACGACGATGGGTCGCTAAATGTACCCTATCGGTACGGTATCGGTTCGGCTCGGTTCGGCAACGGTACCGTACCGATACCGGAGCCGACCGGTACGTCAGTACGATCGGTACCGCGAACCTTGGTGGCAGGCCTATCTGCTGTCGAGACCGAGCCTTCTGCCGCCTCGGGCTCCATTTCCAGGGCCAAGGAGAGGCCCATTAGAGGTGATTCACCAGAGGTGGAGGTGGTCGTTGCCCCTCCCCTCTCCATCTGTTCACCTACATTGGAGGCCGACTCGAGAAAGCTCCCGATCGATGCCTATCTGCTGTCGAGACCGAGCCTATCTGCCGCCTCGGGCTCCATTTCCAGGGCCAAGGAGAGGCCCATTGGGGTGATTCACCAGAGGTGGAGGTGGTCGTTGCCCCTCCCCTCTCCATCTGTTCACCTACATTGGAGGCCGACTTGAGAACGCTCCCGATCGATGCCTCTGAGTCTGTTCTAGTGGTTGCTCTTATGGTCACTCTAGTGCTTATGATGGCTTCTGAAGTCATTCCCATTTTGCTGGCTGCACTAGTTGCAGCCCCATCTTCAACAGCCCGTCCTGGAGGGGCCCACTCATCTGCACCTGTCCCAGATGCCGCTACGCCTCCGACGGTGACATCTGAACTAGCTTTTGCCACACCCGTTAGAGGCCTTTATGCGTCTATGTCTTCGTTCCATCCTGCCCCACGAAGCGCGGAGTTGGGAGACTTCTGGCCGAATTGGTCCATTAGGACCTCTAATTCAGTATTTCACCAAGGCGACCACCGAGTCATGTAGGATATGGTGTAGAGGTTCATGCTCCGTGAGGATGAAGAGGAGCTTCACAAAAGGCCATTGGAGGATGTGCTCACATCGGCATGCCACACTACCATCGAGGTAACGGAGTTGACCCTATCCCTTCTGAGCTATCTCTTTCTCCTTTTTTTTTTTTTTAAGGAGAGTGACTCTTTCTCTTTTCTTATCTATAGGGGATGTATGTCGCTTATCGAGATCATTCACTCCTATTAGCGAAGGTTGGAGGGCACCGACTGCCGCTTTCAAGAAGCCGAGCATTGGAGAGCTTGCATTGCGGAGGAGAGGGCTGCAATAGAGAAGGGGAGAGAGGAGGCGGAGGCATAAGCCTACCTCCTAGGTGCTAGGGCTGACATTGTCGATACCGAGCTATGCAAATGGCAGCATGGCTCCAAGTGATGCAGCATGCCATCGCTGATGAAAAGGCCCACATTAGGAGGGAGGCCGAGAAGGTCACTCGGTTGAAGAGATGCGGCCACCATGGTCGAATTGCGGACCTCTTAGGCCGAGGATAGGTTCACCTAGGCAATGCTTGCCAAGAGCGAGGCCATGCGGGTTAGGGAGGAGGCTTCTCGTGTAGAGAAGGCCAAGCGCGCTGTTGCAGAGTACAAAGCTTTCGAAGAGTTCCGTAATGAGATGCTGGAGGCTGCCAGAACTCCTTCAGAAAGGGCTTTACCATTTGCTGAGGGAGGGTTGGCAAACTACTCCCCAAGGTTGATCTTAGTTCCATCGCTTTCTTAAGGGAGTGTTCTGACAAGGGGGCCTTCTTTCAGATGGAGAGCAAAGCCGGAGAGGAGGAAGAAGAAAGGAGGGGAGAGGAGTAGGATTGTCTTCTAGCTTGTGTGTTTGCGAGCTATAATTTTTGCACCTGTCCTTTTGCCTGTGTTATTTTGGTAATCCTCCTTTTAATGGAATGAATAAAGTCCTCTTTTTATTTCCCTTCTGCTTGCTTGATTTTCTTCGAATGTCTGACTTGATTGCTAGATTTCTGTCCAATGGTTTATCCGATCCGAGGTGAGGCTATTTGGTACTTTGACCATCGCATCACCACACTTCCGACCTAAGGTGTGACTGCTCGGGCCTGCCTAACGAGGGCATCACGGCAGGTGCGATAATGCCCTGCCCCTTAGTTATTATGTGGTTGTTTTATCCATTTCTTTGTAAAGGTGCGAGCCTCGTCATGCTGACCTGTGTTCAGAGCCCAAGGCGCTCTTCTCGAGTGGAAATTTATTGAGCTTTATTTAAATGACGACCCTAGACCGTGCCACCTCAGCAACTGACTCGTCGGGAATGTTCCCTGGATTGAATGTAGGTCGCCTAGGACTTGTAAACCGGACATGTAGCTAGCGATCGATTTGGTGAGCTTTGATCTCAGTCGTGCGTGCTCTCTATAAATAGACTAGAGATCCTCCTTTCGAGATGAGGGGTCGATCCCTGTGACCCTTCATTGCTTCCTCTTTTTGCTTGAGCCAGAAGGATTGTTAATTTGCTGGGTCTGTTTTGGTCCTCTCTGATGAAACCTTTAGCAGGCCATGAAGCGATTAATGGAAGTCAAGGGCAAACTCATGCTCTTCCAGAGCGGGCTACTTGCCACAAGAGTGGCATCTGGCCGGCGAAGGTAGACGTGGCGTTGAGGATGAAAGTGATCCAGGTGGAAGATGCAGACATCGAAGTCATCAGATTGGCGGTGGGATTGCAAGTCATGCATTTGCACACTGCGAAGGATGGGAGTGAGGTTGCTTTTACGGTGGAGCATGAATCTTCGATCATTGTTGAATGTGAAGAAGTCGAATCCTTGCCAAGGGTTACTCAGTTGAGGATTCTCATGTAGCCCGGCAAAGGGGGCATAGTGGGAGGTGATTGCCAGACTCCTTTTGGATGTTGTAGTTAGTGGGCGTTTGGCTGCCTTTGAATCACCCACATAAATTGTTGTTTTTGTAGTCTCTTATGTTTTTTCTTTAAGCATGCATCTAGCTGATAAGTTGGTACCGCTGTAATTGGAGCAACGAGTGAATAAAAGCTTTCTTCTTTATCTCATCTCTTTTGCTCCTTTTCTCTATTTTTTTTTGTGATGTATGCATACACAGTGGTCGAGCTCGCTAGCATGGAGCTCTCTTCTTCTGTCGGGGGTTAAATCTTGAGCTCGACATTAGGAGATGTCGAGAGAATTGCCCCGCAACATCAGTGGCTGCTAGTAGCATGTAGGTTGCATTCACTAGAAGGGGTTGCCGATATCTCAGCGAGGGTTGACCATCTGAGAGGCCCAAATGCGCACTTACCCGGATTGAGCTTCATACGGTATTTTCTTAGGATCTGGAAAGTCTCTCCTAGGTCAGCAACATGGTGCTCAGCTTGTCTGCTCTTCACTAGCATGTCGTTAATATAGACCTCCATATTATGGCCTATTTGTTCCTTGAACATCTTGTTGATGAAACCTTGGTAGGTTGCTTGTGCAGTCTTTAGTCCAAAGGGCATGATCTTATAGTAGTAAAGCCCTTTTTCCTTGATGAACATGGTCTTCTCATTCTCAGGCACCATTTTGATCTAGTTATAGCTTGAGAAGGCATTTATGAAGCTAAGCATCTAATGTCCTAAGGTGCAATGGACTAACTGGTCGATCCTCAGTAGAGGGAAGCTATTCTTAGGGCAGGCCTTGCTGAGATCGGTGAAGTCGCCACACATCTGCCATTTCTTGTATGCCCTCTTGACGAAGACGACATTGGCCAGCCAGTCAGGTTAGTTCTCTTCACGTATGAATCCCGTATGGAGAAGCTTGTCAATCTCTTCGCCGATAGCCTTTTGTCTCTCCACACTCAACCTATGAACGATGACCTATGAATGGTGTAGAGAACTTATGAACGATGACCTTCGAGCTTATGCCTGGCATATCTAAGACCGACCAGGTAAAGATATCAGCGTTCGCCCGAAGAAACTCCACAAGCAGGGCCCTAGCGTCGTCGTCGAGGTGGTCTCCAACTTGCACCTTTCGGCCTAGCTCTGCCTCGTCCCAAGGTATCGAAAGGAGCTCCTTGGGTGGCTCTCCATGCTATTCTCTTTGGTCATCCCGGGCATCAAAGCCTTCAATTGGCATTGTCTCCTTTGGCTTTTCTTTAAGCGTGGCCACATAACACTGCCTAGTAAGCACCTGGTCGCCTCAAACTTCCCCTACACCATTTTTGGTTGGGAACTTCATCAACAAGTGGTAGTAGAGACCATGACGAGCAGAGCATTCAAGCCTGGTCACCCCAAGATGGCATTGTAAGCTGACAGGATTTTGACGACTAGAAAATCTAGCATTATGGTGGTTTGCTGGTCTTGTTGTGACAAAAAGGGTGATGACACTTTCCACTAGAACTGGATCTCTAGAAAATCCGATCAAGGGAGAGCTGATCTTCCTCAATCGATCAGCTGGTAGGTTCGTTTTAGAGAAAGCCTCATAAAACAAGTCGTCTGCTGAGCATCCATTATCTACTTGAATTCTTTTTACATCATAGTTTGCTATGGTGAGGGAAACTACAATAGCATCGTCATGAGGGGTATGAACACCCTCTGCATCAGAATCCGAGGAGATGACTTAGTCCATCCTCGGCCTCTATCATGTCTTTTCAAGCCACTGTCCTCATTTTTCGGAGCCACTTCACATAGCTCCAGTTGTGGATCTCCATGAGGATTTGCCCTCGGGAGGTGTTTAGAGGGGTATAGCTCTCGAACCTTCGAGGAGGACTTCTCGATCGACGAGAGCCTTCTTCGTTGCTCGGCTTCTTATTGGGCTCTGTTGAATCTTTCCGAGCCTGCTTATTATTCTTCTTCTTACCGAGTTTGCTCTCGGCCGACTCGCATTGAGCCATTATGGCCTCTTCAGCATTGATGTACTTGTTGGCCCTATCCAGGAGCTCAGCGTAGTCCTTCGGAAACCTATTCTCTAAAGGAAAAAGGAACGAAGATGTTTTTAGTCCGCTCCTCGTGGCGGACATGGCGACCAAATGATTTGGGTTGCGGACTTCCAGTGTGGCCGCATTAAAGTTGCTGATGTAGTCCCGTAAGGACTTGTCCTCCCTTTGCTTGATGGCAAAGAGGGTGTAAGAACCTTTTATTTGCCTCCCGCTGCTCATGAAGGGGCAGTGAACATCCTGCCGAGCTGCTCGAATGAGTGAATGGAGACCCGCTACAGCCTAGTGTACCATGTCGAGCTGTCTTCTGCAGCATAGCAGGGAAGGCTCTGCACAGCACTGCATCAGTGGCCCCCTGGAGCATCATTAGAGCTTTAAAACTTTCTAAGTGGTCTAATGGGTCCATAGTACCATCGTAAATCTTTAGTTGTGACATCTTCAAGTGAAGAGAAATGGGTTCCTCCATTATTCTTGCCAAAAATGGGGGTTTAGTGGTGAATTCCACATTCCTCCCTTGCTCGGCTTGGTGCTGCCTTAGGGCCTCGAGGCGTCGGTCCATCTCCTCGAACTTGTGATCGAGGTTTGCCCCCCTCCTAGAGGCCTTCTCGGATCAGCGAGGGGAGGAGTGGCTAGATGCTGACTCCTCCCAGGAGGGGGAATCAGAAGATCAGTGTCGAGTATCCCTTGCAGGACTTCGCGATCGAGAATGGAAGCTACGCGGGGCCTTGCTAGGACTTTGAGGATGGGCATGCTGACTCTGTGGAGCCTGCCTACCACTCCGAGGAGTGATAGGCCAGTTGCACTAGGATTTCATGATGGCTCGGTTCCCGAGCCAGTTGTTGCTATTATTGATCGGTAGTTGACTGTTGCTGTCCAGCAGTTAGTGCCTGAATCTACTGTATGATCAGTTGGAACTGCTCAGGAGTTACTGCTGGTGTTGCCTGCGGCTTTGATGGGGGTGGAGCTTTTTGCAAGCTTCTTTAGTGTATTTGGTTAAGTGTTGGAAGGTGCTGGCTATGCCCTTCAAGACTTTATAGCGACAAACTATTCGCTTCCTAGGGTGAGACCTCCTGTAGTGGGATTACGGGCTCTTCCTCTAATAGCAAACTGTTGCTGCTGAGGATTGGCTTGACCCAAGTGTTGAGTGGGAGAGATGCTTGAGGCCTCAGCGGTGAGTTGCTCGAGTCGTATGAGGCCATGATTTGGAGTGTGTCCAGGGTTCTGATATGCGACCAAGCTCTAACCTGAAATAGCATAGATGAAGAAGTCATTTTGTCGGAGTGTGTCCGGTGGGGGACCCTCTGATGCCAAAGTGAGGATGATACTGGGGGAACAGAGGAGGTTCTCAGTGGGTGATAGTGTGATAGTCTGTTCGGGCAACAGAGCACTTATTTAGAAGGTCCCCCGGAGACTGCATTGTATAGGCAAAGGCAAGTGCCTATCACCTAGAAATTCGGGCACGTGGATTGGCTTTCAATGGCAGGCAGGCCTTCGTATGCTCCGAGAATCAAGTGCGGGCGTGTCGCAACTCGCACGCGTATCATGTCTCGCCCATTTTGCTGGCATGATTTTGGAAACCGCTGGAGATCATAGCCGAAGTGTCGCCAGCTGCAGGGGGTTTTAAAATTTGAAGAGTCATCTGCGTGCTTCTAGGCTTGCCATGTGGCGAACTTTGGTTGTTGATTTAGAGGCTTCATGGTGGGTTTTGTTTGGCTGGCCCTTTGTATGGACTGTGGTCGGTTCTGAAGCACATCATAAGTTATGTATGAAGATCTTGGCCTCTGTATCTTTTGTGCTTGTCATACTATACATTATTTTTGCATATATTTCACAATTCACAGTTTAGTTCCCTCACCTGTTTAGAACCATGGGTTTTGGAACAACTTTATCCCATTTGGGCACACATATATGAGACTAGTATTTCTCTCTCATTAACCATGACATGTTTACTCTGAAAAAATAAAAAGGAGCAAATATTTATGTATAATGCATTGAGTCAAGGCCCCTATGTTTAAACGTAATAATACAAAATATGACCCCCTAGCAACAACTACTTCACAAAGATTAACTTGAATAGGCTAAATGCCTGATTGTGTCAGAAAGCTGGTCCAAATTACCGAGAGGTGATATTTAGTCAGAATATCATTATTATTGTCATTTTGCCACCTTTAAGTGAATTAGTAGCAATGATTTATGCAGATCGAATCAGCTTTTTTATGCTCTAGCTTTAAGCCACTGCAGAAAGTGTCTTTATGACCTCCTTGCTCTTGCTTATACTTTCTTTTGAAAAAATAAATTGCCTTGCAGGATATATTTGTGTGAGAGGGTTTGAACGGGAAACAAGGGCTCCAAAGCCTCTTTGTCCAAGACTTCACTTTCCCGCAAGCAAAGCACCAAAGAACAAGAAGACACCAGTCAAGGAAGTGAAGTAGGTTAAGCAAAAGATGGCAGGTGGCTTGGCCTGTCAAAGAATGGATCATTGATGGACCTGCATATTCCATATATGTATTTCACATCTCTATAAGAGAAGCCAACCCGCTGGCTTCACATGGCAGCTCATTCAGAAAACTAGTGTAACCTTTAACATGCTTTTTATTTCATTGCATCCTAGAAAAGGAGTCATTCTTCTCAGAAACCAAAGGCATGACGTACACAAGGGGGAGAGGGTCGTTATTTCAAAAACTCAGAAGCTCCAACCAATTGCTTCTGTATAATATGTAGGATCTGAGAGGAATTGGACCATTAGGGGGTTTCCACCAGACAGACTTCTTGACTGAGGAATGTAGTTCAATTCTAAGTGTATTTGATGTTGTCTGACAAAAAATCTATTTCATTTCTCGAAAATTTTTAGCGTTGTGGATGTTGAAAATGATACAATTGCACTTAAGAAGTCACCTATTTTTTAAGCGGAGTTCTTACAGCAAAAATTCGAAAGAGGGAATTGGCCGAACTGCTTGTGTTTTATGCCATCACAAGGATGAACTGATCACCTGTTTCTGACATGATTTCTCCTTATCTACTAGGAAACATATTGAGAACATACTGAAGAAAAAGTTTGGTTTTCAATGATTACCAACATTGGTTAAGGAACTTTGCACCATGTGGAGATCCTTTGTCATGAACTGTTGGAAAGCAGGCTGGGATGTTATCCATGGTGACTAGCTGGTGCCTTTTGGTTGAAAACCAATGCAAGAATATTCAAAGGATCGACTCAGTCACAGCGAGGAGCTGATGGATCGCAATATTTTCTTATCAAGGATTGGATCTTTGTTAAGAAGGCTGATAACCCCAGCTATTTCTTTACTTTTTTGCTGATTATACTTGCTTTTGTTTCTCAGCCTAGGCTTACTGTTTGTTTTCTTTCAATAAAATCTGATTGGGCGGAGGGTCAATCTTTCCCTTTAAAAAAAAAATCACCTCTTTTAGAACTCGAAGTTGCCAATTTTTGAGAACTTGAAGAGTCAAATATATGCTAAGCATCACGATTTTGACAGAAAATTGTCAAGAACTCTGCAATGCTCTGGATGGTCATCAAAGATTAACTGTAATTCTCTGGAATGAAGAGTCCAAACAAGCGCAGAGGCACCATGTGATCCGGTCAAGGTAGTAGCTAAGGGCCTGATGAATTTGAACAAAAACGGGCCTGTTGAGATTATAGATGAAGAGAGAGAGAGAGAGAGAGAGAGAGAGAGAGAGAGAGAGAGAGCAAGAGGCTGAATCTGGCATCGTTGTCATTTTTTTTTAAAAAAATTGGGAACAAAAATTCTATTTCTATTTTTTCTAGATTTCTAATAATAGAAAATATGTTTGGTTCACTTTTTTGTTTATAATTAAGTGAGGGGGGATGGGACCGACAATGTAGCATGGGATGAGAGAGCTCAACATCGAAAAGAGAGGTGACTGAGGAAGTGGCAAAGGGATAAAGAGGGGGAATGAGGCTAGCAACGTGGCCGGGGACTAAGGAGAGCTTGGCGTCGGAGGAGAGGTGGCCGAGGGAGCAGTAGAGGGAGAGAAAGGGGGGATGGGGCCAGCGACACAGCTAGGGACAAGGGACATCTCAGTGTCGGGTGGAGAGGTGGCTAGAGAGGTTCAGAGATCAGCGTAGTTGGGCATAGGCGATGAGGCTGAGGCAAGGTTGAGCAGAAGGAGAGGGATGAAAACCCACTTTACCAAAAGTAAAAGTTTTTTGCTTATACTTTTTTTAAGAGATAATGAAAGTTATTTTTTTAAAAAAAATAGAAACAACTTACCCAAACATATTGGCTACATCAAATTCTATAATTCTCTTACAAAAAGAAAAAGAAGAACAATACCAAACAGGGCATCCGATTGAGTTTAAGCAATTAAGGAAACCCCAAGGAATTCGGAATGCAAGAGAATCTAGTATCCCAGTTTTTAGGGTGCATGCAATCTTGGGGTACTCTCCCATCACCATTACTCTCTTCAAGGTTGGCTAGTTGTGGAAATAACTCAAGAATAATTATCCAGACAACAAACAGGCCTTATGGTAGGTCTGTTGGGATGCAGCAATAAATTACCATTGAATCCTTGGATCACCTAAGCGCGAAGAAAAATAGAAACTAATAATACACTACCTGTTTTGTTTACTTTTTCGAAGATATATATGATGGTTCGTCTTTATGTTATATTCGTTCCTCTTGGTCGCTACCTCACATTTGGTTGAAGCTAAAACTATAGCAATTGACCTCAATCTAGACAGAATTATATTTTATAGATAAGATTCACTTTCAGGGTCCAACTGATACATTGTGGCATGAACCTAAAATGGTTTAGTCTTAGAAAATGCTCCAATCTATAATTTCAACACAATGTAATAGCATATACCATCTAGAAAAAATGGAGCAACATAATGAAATAATTGGGTCATGAGTTTTAGAAGAAGAGAGCCACCTTTGTGGGCTAGGAGAGTCTCAGAGTTGAAGACTATCTTGCCTCCAAGAAACTTCTAGGGCAAAAGAGACATAAAAGCAGGAACTTTAGGACTCGTTTGGTGTTGCCCAGCTATGCAACCCAAGAGTGGGGTGAATTGGGCTTTTTAAAATTTTTAAACAAAATGCAGTGGAATAAAACTTAATGAGTGTGTGTGATTAACAATTGATAATGAATAATAAGTAAATATGCAGGAGTTCAAAGCACACAGATCAAACACTACAAATACAACAAATTTATAGTAGTTCTATGCCAACCCTATACTTAAATCCACTCTCCAAGACACCCTTCTTGGAAATTTTCACTATAATTTCTCTAAGATTACAGTTCGATTGTTTTGACCGGGCTCATAATCAATCAAGTAGATTTTCACTGAAATCAACCAAAACCACCATCAAGCCTTTCCCCATCAACCATTCCTTTTCTTCTTTTTCAAAAGCTTTCTTTTTCTTGATCCTCAATCACTTCTCTTTTCTTCTTCTTTTTGGTGTTCCCATGCATTTATACCATCAAGAAATGGTTGGAAGATACTTCTAGCTACTAGACAGGCCAAAAGAGCCATTGAAAACAAAAACAGGCATTCTAATTTTTTTAAAAAATAGTCGTTCCTGCTGTTAAGCGCAGACGGGTCGACTCGATTTTTTTAAGGGTCAACTCATGATTTTCAATGCTTGACTCATGATCTCCAGCGGTCAACTCGAAATAGCTGTTGTTTTTGCTATGCTCTTTCACCTATGGACATTTTGGGGTTGCCTCTTTTGGTTTAGGGGTAGACTCATCCATTGACAGGGGTCAACTCATTATTTTCCTAGGTTGACTCGCGAATAAGTTGTTTTTGATTGCTCTTTTTCTTCTGTCTGTGGCCATTTAGGGGTCGACTCGTGTTCAACGAAAGTCAGCTCATGAACTTCATGGGTCGACTCATGATCGTACTGTTTTTGACTACTCTCTATCTTCTGTCTGTGGCCATTTAGGAGTTGAGTCATTTGCTTCTAGGGTTGATTCTTGTTCAACAGGAATCGACTTATAAACTTCATGAGTCGACTTGCCATTAAGCAGAATTTTGCTTCTAGGATTGACTCATAAAGGCGTATTAGTCTATACTAGTGTGTCAAAGTCGACTAGTTATATTCTAGGGGCGATTCTTAAGATAGCCCAAGTTGAAATTTTTTGTTATTGCATGTGAGCATTCAAGAGTCGTTTCAAGATGTTCTTGGAGTCAATCATTTTTGTGCAGAGCTTTAGATATTCAATTCTCATTTCTCCATATTGATAGTTACACAAAGATTTATTCTTCACTTCGTGAAGTATTTTAGTACATCCCAAGCAGCTGATTAGTGAACTTTTTACTCAATTATTTTGGTATCATCAAAATCAAACCTTTTGGGTCAACAATCTCCTCCTTTTTGCTTATAACAAAACCTTTGAGTTTCAAAAGAAAATAGTATAAAAAAGAGTAACATTTTTTTGATGCTTAGTCAATATATAACATTCACCTTTATTCTTGGTTAAATAGTGCTTTAATGGAGTAAATTTCTTTGAAGAACTACAACAAATTTTGCTATATAAAATTAACTTTTACTTTTGATTGAATAGTGCTTTAGTAGAATAATTTTTTCTGAAGAACTACCACAAAGTTTGCTATGTATGGTACCACAAAATTTGCTATATATATATTGTAGTTCTCTCCCTTTTTAGTTGTACAAATTGTTCTACCATAAATTTGCTATATATATTGTAGTTCTCCCCCTTTTGCTATATATATTGTATGGCCATTCAAGGATGGACTCGTTTTCTTCTGGGGTTGACCCTTGTCCAGCTGGAATCGGCTTGTGATCTTAATGAGTCGACTCGCCCATATGCTGCTTTTGACTGCTTTGCGTCTTTTATCTGTGGCCATTCAGGAGTTGACTTGTTTGCTTCTAGGGTTGACTCTCAACTTGCCAATAAGTTGATTTTTACTACTCTCTATCTTTCTTCTGAGACAATTTTGGGTCGCCACGTTAGATACGGGGGTCAACTTGTGAAGGTGTATCAGTCTATATCAGTGTGCTAGGGTTGACTTGTTATATTCTAGGGGTCGACTCTTGAGATAACCCAAGTTAAAATTTGTGGTCATTGCCTATGAGTGTTTTAGGGTCATTTTAAGGTGTTCTTAGAGTCGATTCCTTTTGTGCAGAGCATTATATAATTAAATTTCATTGTTGCCCAGAGATGGTCACCCAAGAGGGGGGTGAATTGGGTGTTTTAAAACTTTTTAGTTAATTTAAAAATAAAACACACAAATATATGAACTAAAGCAAAGATAAAGCGATAAGAAGAGACAACCACAAACACACGGTTTTATAGTGGTTCGGAGCCTTCACCGCTCCTACATCCACTCCCCAAAGCGCCTTTGGGAATTTCCACTATAATCCAAGATTACAGTACGGTAGTTTTGCGAGTTCACTACCCAACTCGTTGTTTTACACCGGGCTCACAACAAAC
Organism: Phoenix dactylifera; assembly: GCF_009389715.1. NCBI lineage: Eukaryota > Viridiplantae > Streptophyta > Magnoliopsida > Arecales > Arecaceae > Phoenix > Phoenix dactylifera. The sequence continues at coordinate 190,899 of NW_024067828.1, read as the reverse complement.
CCAAAATCCCCAATTTCTCTTAGGCTTGGGACGCCCTTTCCCTTGTTCCAAGTCCCTTGACTGGAACAAGCACCACAATAAAAGAGTGTACAAAAGGATATAAAAGCTCTAGAAAGCAAATATAGCACTTATGAACAATGAAACCCGGAAGAATCTTTTTACCGTTGGAAGCGTGGGAGATGTTGATTCTTCCGATGTGGGACGCGTAGGGTTGGGTGTGAGCTTTGAATCCCGAGCACACGAGAGTGGTTGAGCTTGAAATCGCTTGGGAGACTTGAAAGCACTTGATTTCCTTTCTTGAATGCACTCACTCCCTTGAGCTTTTCTTTCTAACTTCTCTCTTGAATGATTTTGCTTTTGGTTGGTGAAGAGTTGTTGAGAAGCACTTAAGAGCTCCCTTTTATAGCCCAAAAAGCAAATATAGCCGTTAGAGATAAAGTAGAGAAGATTTGAAATTCAAATCAAACCTGAAAAGCTGTCAGTCGCGTCCCAGGCGCTCCGGGGACGTCTCCGCTACAACGAGAGACGTCTCGCCTATAGGATTTTACTTTTTACTTTATCTGGGGTCGACTCAGCACTTTACGGGGACGTCTCGGCGTGTTAGCGCTTTTTGAGTGGGGACGACTCCGCTGCTTTGGGGACGACTCCCCTTCTTTATCTCCGAAAATCATGTCCTCTGGAATTCCCTGAGAGAGTCGACTCCGCTCTTTCAGGGGACGTCTCCGCTTGTCTGCACTTTATGCGTGGGGACGACTCCGCTTTCTCAGGGTCGACTCCGCTTCCTTATCACCGAAAAAACCATTCTCTGGAAAACCCTGAGAGAGCCGTCTCCGCCATCTTGGGGACGACTCGGGAAGTCTCCTTTTTGCTTGCGGGGACGACTCCGCGTACAGCGGGGACGTCTCGCGCATATCCCTTGAAAAGCGTCTTTCTGCCGCCACTGAGAGAGTCGACTCCGCTACTGAGAGAGTCGACTCCGCTAATGCGGGGACGACTCGACAGGAGCCGGGGACGTCTCCAAGTGTGCCAGTTCTTCCTGTTTGTGCCAGAGACGTCTCTGAAACTATCAGGAGACGTCTCGGCTGTCCCTGAACTTTTTCTTTAGCTCAAAATATTCTTCAATAAATTCATAAAAATTATGGAAACTTGCCTAGACATTTCTTAACAATATTCTAAATAAAACACATGAATTTCTCAATTGAATTGTTAAGATATAATGGAATTTTACTCTAGTGTTTTGTATTCATCAAAATCCATTAGGGGGGTTAACAATCTCCCCCTTTTTGATGATGACAAAACACTGAGTATATGCAAAATTTGAAATTTAAACATATACACAGTATTGATCAGATATACAAGTATAATGTTTTGATTTGAACTAGATACAATGTGCATCACTCAAAATATTCAATTTTCGGTTCTTTCCTTGTGCATAAGATTGATCTTTATAGTTCTTAAATGATTTTATCATATGAACTGAATTTGAATCAAGTTAGAATGAAATATTGATGCTGAAGATAATTGAAAGTGTGGAGTGATTGATTAAAACCCCGTTTGATTTTGATGAGCTCAAAGCATTTGAGTATATCGTGTGATTACTAATGAATTCAATTGAGTGTTTCAGTGAAAATCCTGCTCAAGTGTTTCTAGACATGGTTTACAGTATTTTGGATAAGTTAAGAAGTCTGCTGAACCAATGTCTGAGACTCGAGTCGACTCCCGAGTTTCACGAGTCGACTCCAAGCGTATCAAGGTCACTGGCACGAGCTCGAGTCGACTCCTAATCAGTATGAGTCGACTCCGACTGAAAACAGACAGAAGGATAGAAGAGCAGTCTTTCAGATCTGAGATTCGAGTCGACTCCAGTGGAACGCGAGTCGACTCCCAGCGGTGCGCAAAGAAAAAGTCAGAGAGTGTTTTATGGACTCTGAGATTCGAGTCGACTCCAGTGGAACGCGAGTCGACTCCCAGCGGTACACAAAGAAAGAGTCAGAGAGTATTTTATGGACTCTGAGATTCGAGTCGACTCCAGTGGAACGCGAGTCGACTCCCACCGGTGCACAAAGAAAAAGTCAGAGAGTGTTTTATGGACTCTGAGATTCGAGTCGACTCCCGCATTACGCGAGTCGACTCCAAGATTGTGCGACCATCAACAGAGAAAACCATGTTACTGCCACTGAGATTCGAGTCGACTCCCAGACAGCTCGAGTCGACACCAAGACAAGCTTCACGTCAAAAGGCAGAAGACCAACTTTCGGAAACTGAGAGCCGAGTCGACTCCAAGGAAGTTCGAGTCGACTCCAAGACTGGATGAGCCAAAAGACAGAGAATCGGGAGTTCGGGCTCTGAGATTCGAGTCGACTCCCAGGACAGTCGAGTCGACTCGAGAGGGCAAAATTCAAATTTGTATCCACGGTCTACAGAGGAAAAGCCGACTCCAAAATTGCCAGGTCAGCGCCAGAAGTTGGCGAGTCGACTCCGGGCCAAGACGAGTCGACTCCCAGTCGTGACGGCAACTTTAATTCAAACTTGGAACAGTTGCCGAGTCGACTCCTGAAAAGCTTGAGTCGACTCCCGCTACAGCCGAGTCGACTCCTGATCGCGCGAGTCGACTCCAACCCACCAACGGTCACATTGTCAGGCTGCGCAGAGTGTGCAGAACGGCCAGAAAAAGTGGAGTAACGGCTAGTTTCCGTGGGGGTTGGCTTAAATAGCCACAGAAGACTGTAGCAAAATAGAGAACATACATTCCACTCCAAGCATTCAAGTCTTCAAGCTTTGCAAGTGCTCTTCAACGAGAAAAAGGGGAGATCAGCATTTACTGCGCCACCAACTTCTCCCCAGCATTCAAAGCTTCCTCCTCCTACATTCAAGTCGATCACTCATCCAAGAGGAGACCAGAGTCAAGAAGCCATTCCTCTACTTAAGCTTAAAAGCGTTTGAGGGCTTCTAAACTCATCCTTGAATATATTGTTTCATACCTGCTTTTGAGAAGCTTATTTTCTGTTTTCTTTCTACTACGTGTATTTACTTGGTTCAATCGGGGGATTGAATCAAGGGGATAAAGGTTAGTTGGTGAGCCAGTTTTAAAACCAACGTGTGAAAGGGTTTGATTGTGAGCCCGGGAAAACAATCGGGGTTGGTTCTAGTCGGTGAGCCTGGGAAAACCGACCGAGTTCGTTGTTAGCTCGTAAAACAACAAGTTTGGTTGTGAGCTTGCAAAACAACCGGCTGTAATCCAAGGGGGTTATAGTGTATTCCCAAGAGAAACTTGGGGAGTGGACGTAGGAGCAAGGGATAGCTCCGAACCACTATAAAACTTGTGTTTGTGATTGATTGTCTCTTCCTCTTCTCATTTCATATTGCTCACAGCACATAGTAATTAATTAAATAACTTGGCATAGTTTTTAATTAATCATCCATAACGTTTTAAATTATCCAAATTGTTTTAAAACCCAATTCACCCCCCCCTCTTGGGTTGTCTATCTGGGCAACAGGTGGTATCAGAGCCAAAAACTCTTCCACTCAAGAGTTAAAAGATCAAAATGACAACCCCATTTGGATCTTCTCACATTGAGGGTCAGTCCACCCAAAGACCCCCTTTCTTCAATGGATCCGACTACTCATACTGGAAGGCTAGGATGAAAATATTCATCCAAGCCCAAGACTATGAGATGTGGACCATTGTTGTAAATGGCCCATACATCCCATCCATATATATAGATGGTGTCAAGGTACCCAAACTAGAAACGGATTGGGATGAACATGACATGAGGAAGGCACAATTAAACTCTAAAGCAATGAATGTCTTCTATTGTGCCTTAGACCGTAATGAATTCAATAGGATTTCAACTTGTAATTCAGCAAAAGAAATTTGGGACAGACTTGAAGTGACCCATGAGGGCACGAATCAAGTCAAGGAATCCAAAATAAACATCTTGGTTCATAAATATGAACTATTTAAAATGGATTCAAATGAAACTATCACATCCATGTTCACTAGGTTTACTGATATTGTCAATGGCCTAAAAAGCCTTGGCAAGAACTATACTAACAGTGAGCTTGTCAGGAAAATCCTTCGATGTCTACCGAGGTTGTGGGAAGCTAAAGTGACAGCGATCCAAGAAGCTAAAGACTTGAACAAGCTTCCACTTGAGGAGCTCCTTGGATCCCTGATGACTCACGAACTCACCATGAAACAACACGAGGAAGAGTCTTCCCATAAGAAAAAGGTAATAGCTTTAAAATCTACTTCTTCTAACAAGGACTTATCTTGCAGCAGCAGCAGTGAAGAAGAAGAAGATGAGGAAGATGGTGGTGAGGCTCTTCTTGTGCGCAAATTCAAGAAATTCATCAACCACAAGAAGTCCTATCATCAAAGGAGAGGGCCCTCAAATTTCTACCGGAAGGACAAAGGTAAGGAAAGAGAAAACGAGGGGATTGGATGTTACGAGTGCAAGAAGCCGGGTCACATAAGAGCTGAATGCCCCTTACTGAAGAAGGGGAGTAAGTACAAGAAGAAGAAAGCTCTTGTCACTACACTATCCGACTCCGACTCATCATCCTCCTCTTCTGACGAGGAACAAGAAGAAAAGGCCAATTTCTGCTTCATGGCCAACGAAGACGAGGAGTGTCTTGCAGCCAAGGTCAACAAAAATTGCTGGTATTTGGATAGTGGCTGCTCAAGGCACATGACGGGTGATAAAGACCAATTTTTCACCCTTGAAGCTAAGAAGGGAGGTGTTGTGACGTTTGGAGACAACAACCAAGGTCACATCATTGGCATTGGTAAAGTTCAAATCACCCCTTCTACTTTTATAGATAATGTTAGATATGTTGATGGTCTTAAACATAACTTGTTAAGCATTAGTCAATTATGTGATAAAGGATATGATGTTATGTTTAAACCATCACTATGTATTGTAACAAATCCTAATGATAATAGTTTGGTCTTTAAAGGGATTAGACGTGGAAATGTATATGTTGTAGACCTAGAAGATCTTGCAAAACATAACCAATGTCTAGTTGTAAATGAAACCAAAGAAAATGATGCTAGTTGGTTATGGCACCGTAAGTTAGGTCATGCAAGCATGGACACAATAACTAAACTAGTTAAAAGAGACTCCGTGATAGGTTTGCCAAAATTAAAATTTGAAAAGAACAAAATCTGTGAAGCATGTCAATTTGGCAAACAATCTAGGAATTCTTTTAAATCCATAAAATGTGTCTCTACCTCTAGGCCTCTAGAATTATTACATATGGACTTATTTGGTCCTACTAGAACAACAAGCCTAGGTGGAAATAAATATGGTCTAGTTATAGTAGATGATTACTCTAGGTACACATGGGTCATGTTTCTAGCGCATAAGGATCAAGCATTTTCTATGTTTAAGAAGTTCCACAAGGAAGTAACAAATGCTAGAGAATCCTCAGTTATAGCTATTAGAAGTGACCATGGTACCGAATTCGAAAATCAATTATTTGATGAATTTTGTAGCAAAAAGGGGATAACCCATAATTTCTCAGCACCTAGGACACCACAGCAAAATGGAGTTGTTGAAAGGAAAAATAGAACACTAGAGGAAATGGCTAGAACGATGTTATGTGAAAGTAACCTCCCTAAGTATTTTTGGGGAGAAGCCATTAATACTTCTTGCCATATATTAAATAGAGTTCTATTAAGACCCATCATAAAGAAAACACCATATGAACTGTGGAAAAACAGAAAACCAAAGGTTAACTATTTTCATGTTTTTGGATGTAGGTGTTTTGTACATAATAATGGGAAAGATAATCTAGGGAAATTTGACCCTAAATCTGATGAAGGAATATTCCTAGGTTATTCTACAACTAGTAAAGCCTATAGAATCTTTAATAAAAGAACTCTAGTTATAGAAGAATCCATACATGTTGTTTTTGATGACTCTAGTGACATCTCATCTAGTAAGAAGGTTAATTTTGATGATGATATTGAAATACTTGAAGAAAAGATAGATGAGATGGGATTACGAGATGATAATCAAAAGTTGATTGAAGGAGAATCATCAAACCAAGAGCCTATAGTGGATCATGGGCTAACTAAAGCTTGGAGGTATGCTCACGGGCATCCTAAGGAACTAATTCTAGATGATCCATCACAACCGGTTAGGACTAGAGCATCCCTTAGGAATATGAATAATCATCTAGCCTTTGTTTCACACTTTGAGCCCAAACATATAGAAGAAGCCGAAAATGATGTAAATTGGATAAATGCAATGCAAGAAGAACTAAACCAATTTACTAGAAACAAAGTGTGGGATCTAGTAGAGAGACCTTCTGAATATCCAATTATTGGTACAAAATGGATATATAAAAATAAGCTAGATGAAAATGGAATTGTTATACGGAATAAGGCTAGACTAGTAGCAAAGGGTTATAATCAAGAAGAAGGTATAGACTTTGATGAAACCTTTGCTCCCGTAGCTAGACTTGAGGCTATTAGACTATTATTAGCATATGCATGCTCTAAAGATTTCAAACTATTTCAAATGGATGTAAAGAGTGCATTTTTAAATGGGTATATTAATGAGGAGGTGTATGTAGAACAACCTCCTGGTTTCGAAAATCATCAATACCCTAATCATGTGTATAAACTAAACAAAGCACTTTATGGGTTAAAACAAGCACCTAGAGCATGGTATGAGAGACTTAGTAAATTCCTATTAGAACATGAATTCTCTAGGGGAAATGTAGACACAACATTATTTCTGAAAAGACAAAATAAGGATATGTTGTTAGTACAGATTTATGTTGATGATATCATTTTCGGTGCCACTAACAATCGCCTCTGCGAAGAATTTGCTGATTTGATGCAGAGTGAGTTTGAAATGAGCATGATGGGAGAACTGAACTACTTCCTCGGGCTTCAAATCAAACAATCTGAAGAAGGCATCTTCATCAATCAAGTAAAATATATCAAGGAGATGCTCAAGAAGTTTGATATGGAGGGAAACAAATCAATCAGCACCCCCATGAGCTCATCATGTAAGTTAGACCAAGATGAATCAGGTAAATCCGTCGATCAAAAACTTTATAGAGGTATGATAGGTTCTTTACTGTATCTTACTGCAAGTAGACCTGATATTATGTTTAGTGTGTGCATGTGTGCTAGATATCAGGCTAATCCTAAAGAATCACACCTAGCTGCAGTTAAAAGAATCTTTAAATACTTAATAGGAACTAAGAACATAGGACTGTGGTACTCTAAAGAATCTAGCCTAAACTTAATAGGGTACACAGATTCAGACTTCGCTGGATGTAAACTTGATAGAAAAAGTACCAGCGGGTCTTGTCAATTTCTAGGAGAAAACCTAATCTCATGGTTTAGCAAGAAACAAAACTCGGTTGCATTATCCACTGCAGAAGCTGAATATGTTGCAGCCGGGAGTTGTTGTGCTCAAATCTTATGGATTAAACAACAATTAGAAGATTATGGCATTAAACAAGATGAAATCCCCATTAATTGTGATAACACAAGTGCCATAAATCTAACTAAAAATCCAATTCAACACTCAAGAACTAAACACATTGAGATAAGACATCACTTCATAAGAGATCATGTATTGAATGGTGATGTGTCACTCCACTTTGTGTGTACTGATAATCAATTAGCAGATATTTTCACAAAACCCCTAAGTGAAGAGAGATTTAGTGTGCTTAGAAGGGGATTAGGAGTGATTGATCCATCCTAGTGGGAGTTACCACTAGATTAATTGATTTTGATGATGAGAATGAGGTTAAAAGAGAGTTTCTATTCAATGATCATCATATCAGTCCTTAATTAGGTGATTTTCCCTCATTTGGCGCGATTATAGCAAGAGTTTTAAGTGCGTGCCAAGGTTAGAGACGACTCGAGTAAGTTTCAGAGCCGGGAGTCGACTCGCAAAGCTGGCAGCAAAAGGGGAGTCGACTCGCGCATATTCTGGAGTCGACTCGAGGTCGAGTCGACTCGCGACTCAGGGGAGTCGACTCGCAGTCGGGATCCGACTTTTTAACCCTAGGTTTGTCGTTTCGCAAACACTTTTCCTCAAGCCGCCACTGTTCACAAAGCCCTAGAGCCGACTCCTAGGTCATCCCCGATCGTCTCCAAGCCTTTTTCCCGTCGATTCTTCGCCGGACATTGAGTTTCCATCCGTTCCTAGGTCATTTCCGGTCCGTCCCGAGCTTCCTCTGTCCGTCCTTCATCGTCCTCAAGGTATTTTTATTCCCGTTTAGGTCAAGATGCCTCGTAAGGCCGTCGTTAGGAAGAGGTCCCGTCCCGCGGCCGTTCCCGAGCGGCGCTCCAAGGCGCGGCATGATCCCGCGAGGCAACCACCTCCGGATCGTTCCCCGCCTAGGGAGGTTCATGTTAGGCCATTGGCCGGGAAGGCCGTCTCCACCGGGAGGTATGTCGATTTTGACTTCCTCTCCCGGGAAGGGTTCACCATAGGCGATAGGCTTAGAGCCCAGGGTCTAGAGTACTTCCTCACCTTGGACCTTCCCACCTATCCTGGCCTAGTTCAAGAGTTCTATAGTACCGTCCATCGGGGAGATGGAGGTATTGAGGGCACGGTATTAGGTGTCCCATTACGTGTCACGGAGGATCTCGTTGCCCATATCCTCCACCTCCCACTGGTAGGGGTAGCTCCTGCACATCCTGAGGATAGATTTGAGGCCCTTACGATCGTCTTAGGGCAGCCACCTCAGTCCCCCCTAGATGAGGTATCTGCTAGCTCACTTCCTATTGAAGTGAGAATCCTCTTGAGCATTCTATCCAGGTCCATCTTCCCTAAGACAGGAAGATTTGATTTTGTGAATGAGAGGGACCTAGCTATTATGTCTTACATTCTTCAGGACACCCCGGTCAACTTCCCCAAGCTGATTTATAGGTATATGTGTGAGCCTTTAGATAGACCTAGGCTCTCCCTCCCATACGGGATGATATTCACTCTCCTGTTTAGGCAGTACGAAATTTCCATTCCTGAGAGGGAACCCTCTCGTGCCTTGCGATGGACTGATCGCTTGGGTACGGGGACCATGCACAGGATGGAATTTCGGAAGAAAGACGGGATCTGGGTTAGGAAGTCCACTCTCACTGCTCAGACCACCAGACCATCACCCAGTCCTGAGCCAGACTCTGATTACCCAGACTCTCCACATCATCCAGACCTTCCATCCACTCCTCCTGCTCCTACCACCTCTGCCGGACCTTCCTCCTCAGCTCCACCATCTATGGAGGTCCGTATTGATCCAGAGCAGCTCCGAGAGCTGCGGCAGGAGATCGTCCGAGATTTGAGGGACGAGCTGCTCCGGGAGCTCCGAGGTTCCGTGCCAGCTGCCACTCCTGCACCCACTCCTGCACCCACTCCATCCTCCGCATTGGTGCCATCCTTGACAGCCGTGACAGACATGACGGCTAAAGTGCGGGAAGAGATATATAATATCAGGGATTTGATGCAGGCCCAGTTCCGCAACATGAGGGAGATCAAGAGCACCACTCGACAGTTTCGAGAGGAGATAGGCCGTGACATGCACACCACTACCGAGGGGGCCGAGCGCTTGTCGAATGTGATTGTCGGCAAGCTGGACGCACTTCAGACCTCAGTGACTGGGCTTCAGACGTCGGTGACTGAGCTCTCCACTATGCACAGCAGAGCCACCTCGTCTATCATCACACAGCTTAGCCATGTCACAGAGGCAGTCGCCCTCCTCATGGAGCGGAGCAGATTGGGAGGAGGAGCCACATCCTCCAGAGGAGGAGACGCATCCTCGAGAGGGGGAGCTACATCCTCGAGGAGGACATAGATGATTTTGAGTTGTGTTTTATCTTCTTTTGTATTGTTTTTGCCTTACTTATAGTATGCTCAAATGTATTCACCTTCATATCAATACAATGAGTAGACATCTTATCTTTATTTCTGTGCCAATTGACTGTGCCATTTGATGTTTGATTGTGCCATTTGTGCCATTGATTGTGTGTGTGATTACCTCCTTTTTGATATGATGACAAAAAGGGGGAGAAATATGTATAAAATATGTAATAAGGGGAGAAATATGGTTAAAATATGTAAAAGAACTCTTAAAAACACACACAAATTTGTTCTAAGTGGATTCGGTACCTCGAGGCTCATTATCTCTCTTTTGGGGCTCCTAATGGAGTAATCTCCAGAATCTATTCAAGGGATATTCGGAGATTAGCTTAATCGTACTCAAGAACAAATTGACAGATTTTCCCTCTAAAAACAAAAAATTCAGTTCAAAAATTTCAAAGCATTAAAAGGAAATTCAGAAAACTAAAACTAGTTGAATGCATATGTTGAGGGGGAGAATCTGAATTTTAATCAAGATAAATCATTGATAACATATAAGCCAAACAATTGATTGCATAATATGGAGGCTTATATAATTCCAAATGAAAGGGGGAGCTTTAACTCCGAAATTTAAATGTTTCACACCTTTCAAACTTGGATAAATTAAATTTTCAGACATTTGAATTCACTTGTGAATTTTATTTCATTATTTATTGAGCAATTCATTTTACGTATACTCAAAGTTTTGTCATCATCAAAAAGGGGGAGATTGTGGAGTGATTGATTAAAACCCCGTTTGATTTTGATGAGCTCAAAGCATTTGAGTATATCGTGTGATTACTAATGAATTCAATTGAGTGTTTCAGTGAAAATCCTGCTCAAGTGTTTCTAGACATGGTTTACAGTATTTTGGATAAGTTAAGAAGTCTGCTGAACCAATGTCTGAGACTCGAGTCGACTCCCGAGTTTCACGAGTCGACTCCAAGCGTATCAAGGTCACTGGCACGAGCTCGAGTCGACTCCTAATCAGTATGAGTCGACTCCGACTGAAAACAGACAGAAGGATAGAAGAGCAGTCTTTCAGATCTGAGATTCGAGTCGACTCCAGTGGAACGCGAGTCGACTCCCAGCGGTGCGCAAAGAAAAAGTCAGAGAGTGTTTTATGGACTCTGAGATTCGAGTCGACTCCAGTGGAACGCGAGTCGACTCCCAGCGGTACACAAAGAAAGAGTCAGAGAGTATTTTATGGACTCTGAGATTCGAGTCGACTCCAGTGGAACGCGAGTCGACTCCCACCGGTGCACAAAGAAAAAGTCAGAGAGTGTTTTATGGACTCTGAGATTCGAGTCGACTCCCGCATTACGCGAGTCGACTCCAAGATTGTGCGACCATCAACAGAGAAAACCATGTTACTGCCACTGAGATTCGAGTCGACTCCCAGACAGCTCGAGTCGACACCAAGACAAGCTTCACGTCAAAAGGCAGAAGACCAACTTTCGGAAACTGAGAGCCGAGTCGACTCCAAGGAAGTTCGAGTCGACTCCAAGACTGGATGAGCCAAAAGACAGAGAATCGGGAGTTCGGGCTCTGAGATTCGAGTCGACTCCCAGGACAGTCGAGTCGACTCGAGAGGGCAAAATTCAAATTTGTATCCACGGTCTACAGAGGAAAAGCCGACTCCAAAATTGCCAGGTCAGCGCCAGAAGTTGGCGAGTCGACTCCGGGCCAAGACGAGTCGACTCCCAGTCGTGACGGCAACTTTAATTCAAACTTGGAACAGTTGCCGAGTCGACTCCTGAAAAGCTTGAGTCGACTCCCGCTACAGCCGAGTCGACTCCTGATCGCGCGAGTCGACTCCAACCCACCAACGGTCACATTGTCAGGCTGCGCAGAGTGTGCAGAACGGCCAGAAAAAGTGGAGTAACGGCTAGTTTCCGTGGGGGTTGGCTTAAATAGCCACAGAAGACTGTAGCAAAATAGAGAACATACATTCCACTCCAAGCATTCAAGTCTTCAAGCTTTGCAAGTGCTCTTCAACGAGAAAAAGGGGAGATCAGCATTTACTGCGCCACCAACTTCTCCCCAGCATTCAAAGCTTCCTCCTCCTACATTCAAGTCGATCACTCATCCAAGAGGAGACCAGAGTCAAGAAGCCATTCCTCTACTTAAGCTTAAAAGCGTTTGAGGGCTTCTAAACTCATCCTTGAATATATTGTTTCATACCTGCTTTTGAGAAGCTTATTTTCTGTTTTCTTTCTACTACGTGTATTTACTTGGTTCAATCGGGGGATTGAATCAAGGGGATAAAGGTTAGTTGGTGAGCCAGTTTTAAAACCAACGTGTGAAAGGGTTTGATTGTGAGCCCGGGAAAACAATCGGGGTTGGTTCTAGTCGGTGAGCCTGGGAAAACCGACCGAGTTCGTTGTTAGCTCGTAAAACAACAAGTTTGGTTGTGAGCTTGCAAAACAACCGGCTGTAATCCAAGGGGGTTATAGTGTATTCCCAAGAGAAACTTGGGGAGTGGACGTAGGAGCAAGGGATAGCTCCGAACCACTATAAAACTTGTGTTTGTGATTGATTGTCTCTTCCTCTTCTCATTTCATATTGCTCACAGCACATAGTAATTAATTAAATAACTTGGCATAGTTTTTAATTAATCATCCATAACGTTTTAAATTATCCAAATTGTTTTAAAACCCAATTCACCCCCCCCTCTTGGGTTGTCTATCTGGGCAACAGAAAGCTAGATTCTTTTTGACTCCCCCTTTCTTTTCCAGAAGGGCAATTATCTTAAAATCAATATTCTTCAATTTTATCTTTTCTAAATCAACTTTGGAGTATGATTAAAAAATTTGCATTCCATATTCAATATCCATGTCTACTCCCCCTTTCAATATACAAATATCTACTGTTTAAAAAATTTGCATTCCATATTCAATATCCATGTCTACTCCCCCTTTCAATATACAAATATCTACTCCCCCTTTTTGTCATCAACATGAAGGGGACAAATTATCCTTTTTAGTAAAATTCAGCATATTCAAGGTGTGCTCCCCCTGTTTTATGTGCATTGTTTCTTTGTATCAAATTTGAATACTCAAGGTATGTGGTAGGATTTTTATGGCATATCACACAATCACATGCACAATCACAGAAACACATACACAGAATTGGCAATGTACACAAGGTTTTCAAAAGAAATTGTATTCATTCATATGTCATTGTAGATCTTTGAAGTCAGTACATAGTCAAAAGAAGAAATCATTACAAGTATTGATTTCTAATACAAAAGTGTTTCAAAATGGCCTAGGATTTACAAAAAGAAGATCCTACAGGATATCCATCATCGGCGTCGTTGCTCATGGGGCCTACCAGTTGTACTTTGTGCATAAGCCTTACAGGCTGCATCTATGAAACCATTGATAGAATCCATGAGGGTCTTAAAGTGATCTCCCTGTGACTTGTGGAAACCTGCCACAAGTGCTTCAAACTCTAAGGTTGCCATCTCAATTCTGCCTCTAAGTTGGGCAACTAAGGTGCCCACATTGCCATCTGGCTTTGTCAACTCTTTGAGGCTTTTGGAAATGGCCTTCAAGCTGTCCTTGAGCTCTAATGATCTGCAGGTTTGGGTGGCACCCACCTCAACTATTTGTTGCTCTTGGGCTTCAATTTGAGCCTTAATTTCCTGCAGCTCTTGTCTGATGGGGGCCAGCTCTGCAGACATCATGGATCTCATCTCCTCCCTCATCTGCTGACAAATAACAGATGCTAAGGTGTGCATCTGCTCCTCTGATAGGAAGGAGGGCCCACTGACTGGAGGAGGTGGTGGCATGGATGTGGAAGGTCCAGCTGAGCTGGAGGGAATATCAGGGATGTCCATGTTGCTAGGTGGAGGAGAGTGATGGTCAGACTCATGATGTGGGATCTCAGCCTCTATGGTTTGTGCTTTTCTTTTTGGAACCTTGACCCAAGACCCATCTATCTTGTGAAATTCCATTCTTCTCATTGAGCCCTCATTGTAATAGTCGGTGTTTCTTAAGGACTTTGCAGGTTCATTTGATGGAATGGAAACCTTGAAGTGTTTGATGATTAAGGTAAAGATCATGCCATAGGGTATACTAAATCTAGAATACCTATGACATAGGGCAATGTAATTTAGCATGAGTCTAGGAAGGTTTAGAGGAATCCCTAGTAGGATGTGATGCATTATAACTAAGTCTCGCTCCGAAACAAAATCGAAGCGACCGGTTTTAGGAAATAGGACCCGGTTGACAATGCTTAAAAGGAGTCTCATCTCTGCATTTAGGTCCTGGGAGTTGACAACATCAAGAGGGCCGCAGTCCTCTCTTCCTAAAATTAAGTTTAGAGCTACTTCCCTTTGGGGATGTGAGGTTGGAGCCTCGCCGTCCCTAGGGATTTGCAAAACAGTGGATAAGATGTCCTCATTAATTTCTACTAATGTCCCTCGGACATGTGCGGTGAACCCTAAGTCCCCTAAAGCCATATCACTAAACATTTCTCTAACAAGGCCGGGGTAGGTCGAGGTATTGAGGGTGCAAAGATGCTCCCACCCTTGGGCTCGGAGTCTCTCTCCAATAGAGAACCCCTCATGATCTAAAAATGCAAAATCTATGTACCTACCGGTTGTGACTGTGCGATTTGCACAGGAAATCGTTGTGGTTGGCGAAGCAACCGGAGGAGAAGGTGCGGAGGGTTCTTCCCGCCGTTCCTCACCGTCGCCCGCTACTCTAGGTCGCTTCCCACGGGTCGTCCTAGCTTTCTTTGGTGCCATGGATGCTAGGGTTTGTGATTTAGGGCAAATGGAGGCTAGGGTTTGTGATTTCGGGCAAATGGAGGCTAGGGCTTTCCGTTTTGGTCGGGAATGAGGGAGAAAGCTCGAGTCGGCTCGAGCGATTTCGACCTATTTAAAAAGGCCTCATTCGGTCCCGAGACGTCTCCGCGACTAAGGTGAGACGTCTCCGCTTGGGGGGACGTCTCTGCGATTTGCCAGAGACGTCTCCGGCACTGAAAAATTTCAGACTGTATTCTATCTTCTCCCCTTTTTTTGTTTAATCACCCCAATCAATATGATCTCTTTTGATAAGCTTAGAGTGAATTTGTTTGTGATCCTCCCCCTCAATGATACATCCTATAAAAATTGGATAATGATTTTTGAATTAATAATATTGAAATGAGGAACGTTTGACCAAATTTCGAATACCTATGAAATAGGCTCTGAAAATATCTCCATGAAGAGTCCAAGGGAGGGTAACCATCCTCCGGAAAGTCAACCAGTTCGTCATTTAGTTTAGATGAATTCATGCTTTCACTTATGTTTGCCTTGAGGTGGATTACTAGTTCGAGTAGCAAAGCAATGCAATACAAGTTCAATTCATTTGCTAGGATCATACAAGCTCAAAGCATTCCTTAAGAAATTGAATCTGTCTTTACAAAAGGGCTTTGTAAAGATATCAGCTAATTGATTTTCAGTACATACATATTCAATCATCACATCATTTTTCAGCACATGATCCCTAATAAAATGATGCCTAATCTCTATATGCTTTGACTTAGAGTGTTGGACATGATTTTTTGTTAAGTTGATTGCACTTGTATTATCACACTTAATTGGTATATTGTCTATTTTAATACCGAAGTCTTCAAGTTGTTGCTTGATCCAGAGAACTTGGGCACAACAGCTTCCAGCTGCAATGTACTCAGCCTCAGCTGTGGACAAGGCAACTGAATTTTGTTTCTTGCTAAACCAAGAAACCAAATTGGCACCCAAGAATTGACAAGTGCCACTTGTGCTTTTTCTGTCGAGTTTGCACCCAGCAAAATCAGCATCAGAATAAGCAATTAAATTTATATCAGATTGTTTAGAATACCATAAGCCTACATTAGATGTCCCTACTAGATATCTAAAAATTCTTTTAACAGCTTGCAAGTGTGATTCCTTAGGACATGCTTGGTATCTAGCACACACACAAACACTGAATAATATATCTGGTCTACTAGCAGTAAGGTAAAGTAGAGAGCCTATCATATCTCTGTACAATTTGCAGTCTATACTTTTACCTTTTTCATCTTTGTCAAGCTTGCAACTTGAGCCCATGGGTGTGCTGATTTCCTTTGCA
The DNA here is from genome assembly GCF_009389715.1 of Phoenix dactylifera. NCBI lineage: Eukaryota > Viridiplantae > Streptophyta > Magnoliopsida > Arecales > Arecaceae > Phoenix > Phoenix dactylifera. The sequence goes on along the minus strand of NW_024067828.1, from coordinate 174,935 downwards.
TCCTTCATCTTGAATTTTTCCAGCATTTCCTTGATGTATTTGGACTGACTGATGAAGATGCCTTCCTCTGATTGTTTTATTTGTAGCCCAAGGAAGAAGTTGAGCTCACCCATCATGCTCATTTCAAATTCTCCCTGCATAAGCTTGGCAAACTCTTGACAGAGACTATCATTAGTAGCACCAAAAATTATATCATCCACATAAATTTGTACAAGCAATAAGTCATTTCCTTTTCTTTCAATAAAGAGGGTTTTGTCTACATTTCCTCTCTTAAATTTGTTCTCAATTAGGAAATTACTTAATCTTTCATACCATGCCCTAGGAGCTTGCTTAAGTCCATACAATGCTTTATGCAATTTATACACATAATCTGGATGTAAGTGATTTTCGAAACCTGGAGGTTGTCCTACATAAACTTCCTCCATTATATAGCCATTTAAGAATGCACTTTTTACATCCATTTGATAGAGTTTAAAATCCATGAAGCATGCATATGCTAAAAGCAGTCTAATAGCCTCTAACCTAGCAACAGGAGCAAAAGTTTCATCAAAATCTATTCCTTCCTCCTGATTATATCCTTTGGCCACTAGCCTAGCTTTGTTTCTTATTACTATCCCATCCTCATCTAGTTTATTTCTATATACCCATTTGGTGCCTATAATTGAAACATTAGGGGGTCTTTTCATTAGAGTCCAAACTTCATTTCTTTCGAATTGGTTTAATTCCTCTTGCATAGCATTCATCCAATTATCATCTTTTTCAGCTTCTTCTAGTGATTTAGGCTCTATTTGTGAAACGAAAGCAAGATAATTACTAGTGTTTCTTAAAGAGGATCTAGTTCTTATACCTTGTGAAGGATCACCAAGGATTAGATCCTTTGGATGACCATGTGCATACCTCCATTCTTTAGGAAGATCTTGATTTCTTGATGGAGGTTGATCTTCTTCATCTTGCTGATTTGTATCCTCTTTGATCTCATCCTCATGTTGTTTGTCTTGTATGGAGAATTCCTTGATCCCGTCTTCAAGTATACCTGCATCACCATCTTCTTCTTTTCTAGAAGAATCTCCATTAGTTTCATCAAACACAACATGAATGGATTCTTCAACAACGAGAGTTCTCTTGTTGAAGACCCTGTATGCTCTACTAGATGAGGAATAACCTAAGAAGATCCCCTCATCTGATTTAGCACTAAATTTACTGAGATTGTCCTTTCCATTGTTCAAAATAAAGCATCGACAACCGAAAACATGAAAATAACTTATATTTGGTTTCTTACCTTTCATCAATTCATACGGTGTTTTCTTTAAGATGGATCTAACTAAAGCACGATTTAAAATATAACATGAGGTATTTATTGCTTCAGCCCAAAAATACTTTGGTAGATCCGATTCGCACAACATGGTACGAGCCATATCTGCTAGTGTGCGATTCTTCCTTTCTACCACCCCATTTTGTTGGGGTGTCCTAGGTGCCGAGAAGTTGTGATTGATACCATTTTCGTCACAAAACTTTTCAAAGTGTTGATTTTCAAACTCGGTACCATGATCACTCCTAATTGCTTTTAGGTTAAGATTAAGTTCATTTGAAACCTTATTATGAAACTTGATAAAAGCGGAAAAGGACTCATCTTTGTGTGCAAGAAATGAAACCCATGTAAAACGTGAAAAATCATCAACAATGACAAGACCAAATTTCTTACCCCCTAGACTAGCAGTTCTAGTGGGTCCAAACAAATCCATGTGAATTAGTTCTAAGGGTTTTGATGTTGAGACTATGTTCTTAGACTTAAAAGAACTTCTTGTTTGTTTCCCTAATTGACATGCCGCACAAATTTTATTCTTTTCAAAGTCTATTTTCGGTAGTCCTTTGACTAGATCCTTTGTAATCAATTTAGAAATTAAATCCATGCTAGCATGCCCTAACCTACGATGCCATAACCAACTAGTCTCATTGGCTTTGGGATTCATAGCTACAAGACATTGGCCATCCTTCATGGTGAGATCATCAAGATCTACCATGTAAACATTTCCATGCCTATGTCCTGTGAGTATGACCTTATTGTCAAATGGACTACTAATTATGCATAGTGATGATTCAAATGATACTTTAAATCCCTTGTCACAAAATTGACTTATACTTAACAAATTATGTTTTAGTCCATTAACCAACAATACATTATCAATAAATGAGGAGGGTGATATGGAGATTTTACCAACACCAATAATTCGGCCTTTAGCATTGTCTCCAAATGTGACTAACCCTCCTTCTTTCGATTCCAAGGTGACGAAGAGACTCTTGTCACCGGTCATATGCCTTGAGCAGCCACTATCAAGATACCACATTCTCCTTTTATTCCCGGCTGCAAGGCATACCTGCAAAATGATCATGTGAAGCTCTTAGGTACCCAAGTTTTCTTGGGTCCTTCGTGGTTAGTGTAGTTGGTTCCTTTAGGCACCCATATTTTAGTTATGTTTCTAACTTTTACAAATGTACTCTTGTTAGTTTGGATTTTTCTTTGAATACAAGAGTAGGCTTTATGTCCAATCTTTCCACAAAGAAAGCATGTTGGTTTTTCAGTTTTTACATCTTTTGCTTTTACAAAGAAATTCTTTAGATACTTTTGTTGCTTATTAGTTTTATATCCTAATCCGGCTTTATTGAAAACAGCTCTTTGATTTGAAAGAATAAGATTTAATTTTTTAGAGCTTTGTGTGAATTTTTCAACAATTGGCTTGTACTTATGTATCTCATTCTTAAGATTCACATTTTCTTTAACTAGTTCTTCCATATCCTTTTTAAGAGATTCAACAGTTTGCGCAAGTGAGGTATTATTATTGAGTAGGGAATTTACTTTTAGATTTAATTCCTTGATTAGTGTTTTTGCCTTTACATTTTCAGTGCTAAGCCTTGAATTTTCAATTTCTAGGTTAGTAGTGTTCATATTTTTGACGCTCTCCTTCTCAATTAATAGGTTTTCAATGTTTTCCTTTAGTTTTTGATTGGAGGCTTTTAATTCTTTATTCTTTGCTCCCAACATACTACAATCACCCATAAGTTCTTGAAAGGCATCATATAATTCTTCTAAAGTAAAATTTATAGTTGGGTTTTGACATACCTCGTTATCTTCGAACGCCATGAAGCATAGATTGGCGGTCTCTTCCTTCTCTTCTTCGGAGGATGATGTGTCACTATCATCCCATGTTGCCTTCAATGCCTTCTTCTTCTTCTTTCCAAAGTGCTTCTTTTGTTGAGGGCATTCGGAACGAATATGTCCCGGTCTCTTGCAGTCATAGCATACGATTGGGTCTCTTTCTTTTTCCTTTTCTTTCTCCCAATCATTTCTCCCTCCAAATTTCTTTCTTGGGAATGGTTTCTTTCTTCTCATGAATTTTTTAAATTTCCTTACTATCAAACCCAAGTCCTCATCTTGACTTTCTTCTTCACTCTCACTGCTCTCTTCTTCACATACACTTGAGGTGGCCTTGAGTGCGATTGTCCTTTTCTTTGGCAGCTCTTCTTCATGCTGCTTCATCGTGAGCTCATGCGTCATCAATGAGCCCAAGAGTTGTTCTAGCCCCAAGGTGTTGAGGTCTTTGGCTTCTACAATCGCCGTGACCTTTGCTTCCCATGCTTTTGGCAGTGACCTGAGAATTTTACTCACAAGTTCGGGGTTAGTGTAAGATTTGCCCAAGCTTTTTAGGCCATTAATAATTTCGGTAAAACGTGTAAACATGCATGTGATGGTTTCACTAGGTTCCATCTTAAACAATTCATACTTGTGAACTAGAATGTTCACTTTGGACTCTTTGACTTGATTTGTACCCTCATGGGTAACTTCAAGCCTATCCCATATTTCCTTAGCGGAAGTACATGTGGAGACTCTATTAAATTCATTTACATCTAAGGAACAAAATAATGAGTTCATGGCTCTAGAATTGAGTTGAGCCATCCTATCGTCATTCTCATCCCAATCCTCCTCAGGTTTGGGAACTCGAATGCCATTGACCACATGTGATGGTTCTTGTGGTCCCTTGACTATAACCCTCCACAAGGCATAGTCTTGTGCTTGAATGAAGATTCTCATTCTAGTCTTCCAATAGGTATAATTTGTCCCATTGAAGAGTGGAGGTCTATTGGTTGCTTGCCCCTCGGCTGGAACATTGTTAAAGGGTGTTGCCATCTAGATCTTTGGCTAAGACGGTTAGGTCTTTCAAGGAATATAAGAGCACCCGCTCTGATACCACTTGTTGCCCAGAGATGGTCACCCAAGAGGGGGGTGAATTGGGTGTTTTAAAACTTTTTAGCTAATTTAAAAATAAAACACACAAATATATGAACTAAAGCAAAGATAAAGCGATAAGAAGAGACAACCACAAACACACGGTTTTATAGTGGTTCGAAGCCTTCACCGCTCCTACATCCACTCCCCAAAGCGCCTTTGGGAATTTCCACTATAATCCAAGATTACAGTACGGTAGTTTTGCGAGTTCACTACCCAACTCGTTGTTTTACACCGGGCTCACAACAAACCCAAAATCCCCAATTTCTCTTAGGCTTGGGACGCCCTTTCCCTTGTTCCAAGTCCCTTGACTGGAACAAGCACCACAATAAAAGAGTGTACAAAAGGATATAAAAGCTCTAGAAAGCAAATATAGCACTTATGAACAATGAAACCCGGAAGAATCTTTTTGCCGTTGGAAGCGTGGGAGATGTTGATTCTTCCGATGTGGGACGCGTAGGGTTGGGTGTGAGCTTTGAATCCCGAGCACACGAGAGTGGTTGAGCTTGAAATCGCTTGGGAGACTTGAAAGCACTTGATTTCCTTTCTTGAATGCACTCACTCCCTTGAGCTTTTCTTTCTAACTTCTCTCTTGAATGATTTTGCTTTTGGTTGGTGAAGAGTTGTTGAGAAGCACTTAAGAGCTCCCTTTTATAGCCCAAAAAGCAAATATAGCCGTTAGAGATAAAGTAGAGAAGATTTGAAATTCAAATCAAACCTGAAAAGCTGTCAGTCGCGTCCCAGGCGCTCCGGGGACGTCTCCGCTACAACGAGAGACGTCTCGCCTATAGGATTTTACTTTTTACTTTATCTGGGGTCGACTCAGCACTTTACGGGGACGTCTCGGCGTGTTAGCGCTTTTTGAGTGGGGACGACTCCGCTGCTTTGGGGACGACTCCCCTTCTTTATCTCCGAAAATCATGTCCTCTGGAATTCCCTGAGAGAGTCGACTCCGCTCTTTCAGGGGACGTCTCCGCTTGTCTGCACTTTATGCGTGGGGACGACTCCGCTTTCTCAGGGTCGACTCCGCTTCCTTATCACCGAAAAAACCATTCTCTGGAAAATCCTGAGAGAGCCGTCTCCGCCATCTTGGGGACGACTCGGGAAGTCTCCTTTTTGCTTGCGGGGACGACTCCGCGTACAGCGGGGACGTCTCGCGCATATCCCTTGAAAAGCGTCTTTCTGCCGCCACTGAGAGAGTCGACTCCGCTACTGAGAGAGTCGACTCCGCTAACGCGGGGACGACTCGACAGGAGCCGGGGACGTCTCCAAGTGTGCCAGTTCTTCCTGTTTGTGCCAGAGACGTCTCTGAAACTATCAGGAGACGTCTCGGCTGAACTTTTTCTTTAGCTCAAAAGATTCTTCAATAAATTCATAAAAATTATGGGAACTTGCCTAGACATTTCTTAACAATATTCTAAATAAAACACATGAATTTCTCAATTGAATTGTTAAGATATAATTGAATTTTACTCTAGTGTTTTGTATTCATCAAAATCCATTAGGGGGGTTAACATTCATTTCTCCATAATGAGAGTTATAGAAAGATTTCTTCTAGGCTTTCTACAGGCATTTTATTATACTCCAAGTAATTGATTAGTGAACTTTTTACTCAGTTATTTTGTATCATAAAAAAAACAAACTTTTTGGGTCAATATATCATCTTATGAATGAGCTTTAGTTTGCTCTTAATAATCAACTTCAAAATTGGAAGCAATATCACAGCATACCCCCACATCAAAATTGAACTTCCAAATTCACTTAAATAACTAATGAACAAACAATCACAACATACAATAGTATTCCATGGCCAATCTTCTCGCACTTAATTCAAGTCAAAATCTAACTTTATAACTTGATGAACAAATTTTCTAGCCTTCCATTCTCCTCATTTGTCAACAGTATGAAACAATTTTGTCATAATTTCCTATGCATATAGGATCATTTCATAATCACAAAGACTTAACAAAAGTCACCAAGATAACTTATATTGCAATTAACATAGATTTATATCCCAATATCCTTAGTGTCTGCCCACTTACTCTTATCCTATGTCGATTCTACGTGTTATGATTCCTCCTATGCCACCATATTAATTATCATGCCCCCACATACTCATAGGAACTCTCCCTACAAGCATGCAAGGTATCTCTTCAAATCTCATAAAACAAGCAATGAAATTAAATAATCATTTAAATTAGTCTGAAATTTAAATAACTAAAATTCAAACATTAATTGACACATAATTCTAATAATATCTAATAATCTGACATCATAATTTTATAACATCCTAATAAAAGGAAGAATTCTGCTTCTAATGACTCTCTCTCCCAAAGCACAACCCTATGATAGCCTAGTTCTAAGGATCTATGCAAATGGTAAAATATAGAAAAATGAGATAGACAACCCAGTAAGCAATGATTACTTTAACTAGATAAATCAGATAATAAAATAAATAATAATTTTATTGAAATAGCAATATTATCAAAAACTAAATCTAGATATACAACATTATCAAAATATTTAACATGTGAATCAAATCGTCTTAAAATTAAAATTTTGATTAACAATTCAATTTCTTTCAAAATATCAAGTTCATCTTGATAGTCATAATTTATGACCATATATTTTTTAGGGCAGGATCATGATACCATGCATCTTCTTGCGGTGTACCACATATCTTTTTGTGGTGTGAACCCTTCAGGACTAGTCAAGTGTCAACACATAAACCCCATTGGTGGAATCTTTAACATAGTCCAGCTGAGAGTCCATAATCATGTCAATTCAAAAACTCTTTTCACAAATTATGTTTCATATTTTAGATTAACAAAAATGCATATAATCATGTGGTATCAGAATAAATCTGGCGTAATCCATAATATGACCAATACTTTTGATCATGCATCACTATAATATTTCAAAATAAGATATATTCAATAATAAAGTACCGCACATTAAATTCATGTATCATAAAATAGTATGATTTAGAATTTATTAATATAATAATCTTATAATTTGCCAATAAATGTAGAAAAAAAGTTATATTGCTTATCTCACAGGTACTTTGTGGATAATTCTATTTTTTTTTCAAAATCCTCAATTTATAGACCATATCACAATATCTCATTGTTGGATATCTTTCTATCTAAATAATTCTACCCCTACATGGATTCTACTCCAACAATTAGAGAATATTGATGGAAATTTAGGATAACGATGGAAAGATATGAGGAAAAGGTAGAGGAGGAACAAGATTGACCAAGTGGCAGTTCCTGAAGCTCCGGCTTGGTCTAACCAAAGCAACTTCATCTGATCAAAGGCCAGGCTAAGGTATAGGTGGCTTGATAAAAATCGAAGGTGACAAATTCTAGTGGTGTTTGATAAGGGCCAGTCATAACACAGTGATGGTCTTTAGAAAGAAAAAGAAAAAGAAATAGATGGTTTACTAGCTGTTTTTCTATGGTCGACGGTAGTGAGGCTCGAAGGAAGGTGTGGGGCCTGTTAATTAGCCAACGAAATCAAGCTTCTGAGGCCCTCCAAGCATCCGAATCCCACTTGGCTTCGGACTTCCAATCAAAGGAAGCATCCTTCCATTCTCTTCTCAGCACATGCTCACATGCTGGCCAATTTTTTTTTTCAAATTCTATTTTTGGTCTAGAAGTTTTCCTTGGGCTAATTCAAATTTTCTCAAGCCAGTCAAGCGGACCAGACCCGATTCAATAGCAAGCCCTGAAGTGCCTGGGTTTCATTATAGGATCAAACGAGAATTTGGGAAGCTAATGATCGGCCATTAAATTATGCATAGTGTCTCCATCAAAACAAAGGAAGAAAACATCAATAAACTATGTGCTCACACTTGCAACTCATGGCTACTATTGGATTGTTAGTTTTTGTCTACTTGTGATAGAAACTTTCTTAATCTAAACTGCTTCATGCTAGTGTTCTGGTGGATGATGAAACCCATTTAGTCTAATTAATTCGTCTAGTGAAGTAGTGCAACCCTCTATGATGCTTGTTTTCTTTTAGGGCGTGTCTGGTTCATGATCGAAATTAGAAATAGAATGAATTGGAAGGAGAATTAGAATGGCCATATCCTCCAATATGTTTGGTTCATGAGTATAATCAGAATAGAATTTAAAGAGTGGGGGGAGTAGGGATCGAATTTTGAGGGATTGGGGCTGTTGCCTAGCTATGCAGCCCAAGAAGAGAGGAGGAGGGGTGACTTAGGTTTTTAAAAACTTTAACTAAATGTAGCAGAATTAAAAGCTTGACAGATTAATTTTAGCAAATGAGTAATAAGTAAATATGCAAAAAATTAAAGCAAGTAAAACAATCAATACAAATCATAGGATTTGTAGTGGTTTGGTGCCAACCCTGCGTCTACATCCACTCTCTAAAATTTTTTTATTAAAAAAATTTACTATAATCTTTCTAAGATTACAACCCGATTGTTCTACATGGGATCACAATCAATCCAGTTAATTTTTTCTGGCTATCAACCAAAATCTACATCGATTATTTTATGGGCTCACAATCAACCCAGTTGATTTTTCTAGAAAATCAACTAAAATCTACACAATGCAATTCAAAGTTTGGATAGACCTTTTTTCAAGTTTTAATCTCTGAAACTTGTTACAACAAAGTAGAGAAAGAATTAAATGCAAGCACAAAATATACACCTCCTAAACAATTAAAAAAATAGAGCTTGACTCGGTTGGTTGGCTTGATTGAACTTGAATGTGCTTCACCAACTTTCAGCTATAGAGGACGTGATCGTTCAGCTCTTAATAAATACTCTGGAAAGATATTCTCTTTGAAGCTCTCTCTTTTACCTTAAACTTTATCATTTTTCTCTCTCCTCCTTTTTGTCATTATCAAAAACAAGGGCTTTAAAGAGAAGAACATTACATAAGAAAGATAGATATCCATTGAGAAACTCTTGAACATCCAACTTGACATATTCACTCATTAAGTAAACTTACAACATTGAAGCATATTAAACACATGTCACAAAAATAGGTAAATACATGTCATTTCAACTTAACCTGTAGATATTAAAGAAAATTTTCATAAATATGCACATGCCACTTGAACTTAAACTGTAGATTACATTAAGCAAAAGAGTTTAAATACAAGACAAGGTATGAATAACAATAGGTTTAAACATTGATTAAAGATAACTATGGATTGATGACTAATCTTCATCAAAAGAAGAAGAGACATCCAAAGAGGATGCACCAGATTTGCGACTCGTAGTCCTACTAGAAGGTCCAGCAACTGTGAAAAATTGAAAAGGTCTAGATGTAGAGGAAGGTTGGCTGGTTTGTGCAGGGGGTTTGGTAGAGGTGGAGGCTCTAGGGATAGAGGATTCAAGTTGTCCAATCAATCTCCCTATGGCTTGAAGAAGGGACATCACCCCAGAGGAAACAACAATCAAGTTGCCAAGAAACTCTTTTCCTAATTGTTGGATACCAGACTCAATTTTTCATCTAGTCTTCTAGCTTCCAAAGTAAGTTCGAAAATCTGCATAGTGTCCTCATTTGAAGCTTTGACCAATTATGCCATGATTAATCTTTTCTTCCAAGGTAGCCACTCTTTTACTCAGATTGGTGATAGAGTTTTGAATCAAAGACAATTTTGCACTCGCTCGGTCAACAATTGAACTAGGTCAAATATAGTTGTGGCTTGAGGATTCCTTGAGGTATCTCCCAGTTCATGAATCCTAGCTGCCTGATGGATTGTAGTTACTTGATTAGAAATTATTTTCGGCTCATCTTTATGCAGCCGAATGTAAACATGTTGATATCTGCTTGCTGATGGAGTATCAAAGTCTTGTTCTTCAGCATCCGGCTACTTTTGACCTTCTTCTCCAACTGAAGAGGGTTTTACTATAGCTGCTTCCCTGCTTTCTTCTTCCTTAAGTCTATCTACTCCTTTGGTTCTTACCCAATGATCATTTTTTTGTTATATCTCATGCGATGTAGAGAATGATCGTTGTAAGTATGAAAAAATGTGAGCTCACAAGCATCAAATTGCAGGGTAGTGGAGCCTTTGTTCTTGAAATTGCATCATGCATCCTTTGGATTATCATATATAGAAGATTCATGGGGATTTCCTTGATGATGTGAAGCATAATGCATAGTTCCTGCTTTGAAACAATCTCAAACCTCGCAGACTTTGGACAAAAGATCATGCTGATCATGTGATGCAGCAATCTCATTTCAATGTTGAGTTGGCTTCCTTTAATTCTGGCACTTTTATTCACTTTTTCTTTTCCTAGAATGCACTGCAGAGCACTAAGCTGATCCTCAATTTTGTCCACTAGATCACATTGGTTGGACATCTGAAGAACTCACCCGAGAACATAGTCATTCAACTCAATGCCCATATTTCTCACAACCAAAGATATACTTCCGTGTCCAAACTTGAGATTTGGTATAGAACTTTTAAACAATGTTCGGATAGATGGGTCCTCTGAGTTTGCAGAAGTACTCCCAACTATTCCTTTTGATAAGCTCTCCTACTGTGAAACCCTCCTTTTCTAAGAATTGAAAATCAATAATTCTTCGAGAGGCAATTTTTCGAGTGGAGAGAGGTACCAGGTTCGGAATCCTTGCTCTGCTTTAGACCTATTTCTTCTTTGAGGAAGTATCTTTCTTGGGGCCATCAAGAGATTAAGGGCAAAATTTTTCGGTGAAAGGAAGAGAGCGGTAAAATCAAAGAGAAGATGAAGGATATTTGCATAGTAAATCATCGAGAAGACGGAATATTTCAAAGCGATGAAGAGGAGAAAGAAAAAGGTCGGCTTCGATTTATGAGATCAGGTCTTCTAGATGTCAACCTAGGAGGTCAATTGCCGCATTAGAGTTGACTCATCATTAAGTACGAGTCGGCTCCCGAACAATCTACAGAGCTTTGAGTTAACTCTCGAGTCGACTCAAAGCTCCCTCTTACTCCGAGGGGTCGGCTCTTCAAGATCCAAAGTCGGCTCACAAGAGAAAGAAATTCAAAATTTTCAATGAAATACAATTAAAATTGAATTAAATCAAAATGATAAATAGGAGTTTACGAGAAGAATTTTAACAGGGAGGATTACAAACTCCTACTTCACTTCTAATCAAACAAAATTTATCTTCATTTAAAGATTTTGTAAAGATGTCAGCAACTTGTTTTTTAGAATACACAAACTCAATCATTACATCATTGGTTTATACATGATCTCTTATGAAGTGTTGTCTTATCTCGATGTGTTTAGCTCTTGAGTATTGTATTGAATATTTAGTTAAATTGATAGTACTTGTATTATCACATCTTATGGATATTTTATTAAGTTTTATACTATACTCTTCAAGTTGTTGCTTAATCCACTAGGTTTGAGCACAATAACTTTCAGTTTCTATGTATTCAGCTTTCGTTATAGATAAAGCTACCGAGTTTTGTTTTTTGTTAAACCAGTAGATTTAGTTAACTCCTAAGAATTGGTAAGTTCCGCTGGTATTTTTTTTATCAATTTTATACCCAGCAAAATCTGCATCTGAATAACCTATTAGGTTTATTTAAGATTGTTTTTAGTACCTATGTTCTGTGTTCCATTTTAAACTGACTCAAGAATTAATCATTTTCAGTCTAGTTTTTCACCTCAGGGCTGAATTCTATTTGTTTGGCCTGAGTTTCCAACATATGTGATTTTTCAGCTAAACCTTATCTAGTTTTAGGTAAAGTCACATAATTCTCATCCACACTGATTCTGTCAAACTTTATCCATATGGTAGTTGCCTCTGGCTACTAACTGTATAGTTGGAATGTGGTGTAGACATCACGTACTTGCACGAACCTGCAGTCAAGGTCGTGCACACCGTTCATTCTCCCTAGTGGAGAATCCAGCCAATACTAAGTTCTTAACATGGAGGCATTTTTGATGTGCACACATTTTCCATTCTAGATATACATGGTGCATAGCAATGCTTTGCTAATATAATTTAATCTCCTAATTTCCTCATTGAACCATATGCGGATAGAAATCAAGATGCAACTTATGTCACATGTGATGATGGGATCATCTTTCCTAACATTAGCCTCCAAGCATAATAACACAGATGCAAGTCCATGTGTGATTACATTTTAAAAGAAAAGTATTATTGATTAGATCTATCTCCAAATATATATTTTTTTAAATCTTCGCTTGTTGGATCATAAACTGTCCCCTGCCAAGACAGCGGCCGTTATCAATGGTTGCTCCACGTTCTGAGCATGCTATAAGTCTTATGTTGTTGTCATGGTGGGAATTTAGCAACAGAAAAAGACCCGGCCGACCCGCTCAAGGCTGGAGGGTGAGCCATGCAGAGCGAGTCCGAAGGTGTTCTTGGTTTGACTTTTCGAGTTATCCCTCCCACACACCTACCACGCCCAGCTAATCATGCTGACCCCACCATCCCCAAATCTTATTTTCTTCTTGGCCAGCTACCACCCAAAAAGCTTCGAATTTATGTAGGAACCAAAATCCCAAAGGAAGCTCAAAAAACAAGCCGCTCATCATACGCTATGTAGGTATGAATAAATGATACGAATTCTTTTGCTTCTTTTTTTTTTCTACATCTACAATATCGGCAGAGCATTCGCATGCCGTGCATGCTTTTATCTTCCTCGACAATGCATTATGATATGGGGCTCTATCACACATAGATCTAATAGCCTGAGCTGAGAACATGATAGACGGCCGTGCATCTTTAAGATTAATCCTACAAGATATACAAAATATGTCATTTGATTTATACACACATCATTCCAATTAGATAGTGGTAGAGATAAATAAACTAATACATTTATTCAAAAGAAATAGTCCATGATCACTAACAATAAAAATACATCAAATTATTCCAAAAAATACTGATTCAATATTTTCTAGACCCCAAGCTCCTCATTACTCGGTCAAAATGCTATCTACTCTGCTACATCTATAAAAGAATAGAAAAAAGATAACGAGTTTTACGACCTAGTAAGTTTCTAAAATCTCCGGTGGGATCAAGCATAAAATATATTTTTTTCTAAACATGAACAGTTTAACAATATTAAGATGCCTCTACCAACATAAATTTTTTTTTCAAAATATATGATGCATAATAGTGAATCATATCCCTCTCAGTCTCAATGACTAGGGCCATGATCAGACTCGTGACAAGGCCCAAAAGAGACTAGCCCCTGAAGGCGATCCATTAATGTGTGCCAATGATCAGCACCAATTGGCTAGGCCCAAAAAGGAACTAGCTCTAAATCACACCGTCATGTTTAACGCCGTGATAGGGTAAAGAGACTAGTCCTATAAAGAAAATATATAATCTATCAGTGTGTGCCAACGATCTGCCCTAACATGTTAAGCCCGAAAGAACTAGCTCTGCCAGCGATCGGCTCTAACTAGCTAGGCCCAAAAGAAACTAGATTCTGGCATGTGGCAAACAATCAATCCCGTTGGCTAGACCCAAATCATAGTCAAACTAGAGAATTTTTCATGATACTCGTGGCAGCATGGTGAGCACATCGGGGGTCCTCAACAATAGGCAGCCATGATGGCGGCAATGGCCAGTCGTTCGTCAACTGAAAGACGATGATGGAAGTCAGCTTACGCGTTCTGATCGTTCATCGGAAAAGCCAGATGACTTTCTTACAAACCTCCCCCCAATCTTGCTGTACACGACCTGTTGGCTTAGTTGTGCTATTTCCACGAGCCCTTAGGCCAGGAGCTATTCTGAACATGACTTAGCTCTTTATGGGTTGGCCGCCTCTCTCTCCTCCCCTTCTCATAGTCATTCTATCGGGAATCAGGCCTGTGGAGAATCGAATCGTCAAGACCCGCTTTCATACGTTGGCCTTTTCTTGACTTTTGACTGCGCTCGTCTCGCCCTAATCTCGTGTCCAGGTCAGTATTTTAAGGACGGCGGTGGTCCGGGAACAAGGCTAATTGAAGAAGAATCAAGGTATTGTGTTGGGTTAATATTGGGAAATAGGCTCGATTTGGGTTTAATTAGAGTTTGGGTTTGATCACTGTGTCCAGTCTAAGGCAAGTAGAAAGAGAAAAGGAGGATTTTATGGAATTAATAAATAAAGAAAAATAGGAAGAAAAGAAGATAAATTAGAAGAGGAAGAAGATGAAGATAAAATGGAGAGGAGAAAAAGAGGGTAGAGAAGGTAGGAAAGAGGAGGAAGAGAAGAGGGATGGTGGTCCAATGGTGTCACAACATGCAGCAAGGTGGTAGCAATGGTCCGGCGGCAGTCACGAATAAGGAGGAAAGGGAGGATGGAGGAAAACAGTGGTGCCCTAGGTGCCTTTCTGGTGGATTTCTCGGCTAATGAAGCAGCAAGAGAAGGAGATACTCATCAACGAGCGGTGGTGGTGACAATCCACAAACAACAGTGGCGGATTTCGACGAGAAACAAGTAGCAATGCTTGGCCCAGAAAAACAGAGCAACGAGAATTGAAAAGAACAGGAGGGGTTTCGAGTGGCAATGCTCGGCTATGATGGCACAACGGCCACCTGAGATGAGAAAGGTGGAAGAATGAGACTCGGTGGGGAATCATCCAAGGAGATTGGAGCATTTAAAAGGATTTGGATCAACTTGATCGGATGACATATAAGATCAGCCATTTGTTGATTGTAGCGGCCCCAATGGCTAGCGACCGTTCTCACTAGCCCTATGGAGGCCTTACCAGCTATTGCTCTGCATCATTATCCTCAACAGGGAGTAATCGAGCGGGGGATTGTGTTCCCCTATTCCAATAATTTATTTTTTTTAAAAAAAATTAGGCTGAAGTTAGTTGGGCCTTCTGATTTTAGTCCAACATGGCCTATCTTAGGATGGTTCTCACATCCTCCCCTCCTTAAAAGAAAATCACCCTCGAAGTTTGAAAAATCTAGGCCTTCTAAAGTTAAAGGTTCTCAATCCAAAACTTATCACGGAGGGAGTGTTTTCCTAATCCGAACACCCATGCGGCATGGCATACCACACACTCAGACTAGCCTTCCTGAGTCCTTTACTCGGACACACATATAAATGTGCATTTGTCATGCACCAACATACCCTTGCTACTTGCTAGGCACTCTATGAACTGAATACATACGATACCATTGAGTGCTCGAAAGCAACCCAACCCTTAGGTCAATTACAACTCTCATGCGCAACTATGTGCTAAAGCATAGACTTTTTTTTTCAAATGTGTTCCGCACCTCAGCACCTCCATGCCAACTCTAGGGTTTTGTCTCTTAAGTAACATACAATCCAAGATCTCATCTCACCTCGATCAAAATCAGGGTGATAGCCAGATTTGGAACAATTATCAAAAGCCTCCTATCGTGTTTAAGATTAAGATATAGACTAGAAACATTAGTAATAGATAAGTGACTACGATCTGAGATATAAATCAACTTGATGTTAATGCATGTTCAATCAAGATTGGATTAAGATCAATTTAATGCTAAATCCATAGAGAAGGATAGATTATTAAAATTAATTGTATTATGAATAGATCATGAAATGAAATGGATTAACCTGATGGCAGAGCTTTGATTATCACAAAAGATAATGACCAATCCTTAATTAGAATCAAAATAATAGATGACCGTGAAGGTCATCATGATTATGTAGTGATGGCTTTAAACAACAATTGCCTATCAGAATTATGAAAGTGATTGGGATTGAGTCACAAGAACAAGTCTATGAAGATAATACAATGTTACCACGATTCCTTTTTTGGAGTTGAGATCATAATGAGTTTTCTAGTAAGCTAACCAATTTGAGTTTAAATTATAAATCATAAGGAAGGAACGAAAAACACATAATTTATTTGGATACTTAACAAATTAGACCAAGTTTAATCAATAATCAACTAACCCTAGTCATAAATGCTCAAAATCTTACTTAGCACAACCAATAATAGAAGAATCTATCAAGAAAATAACATAGCTGCATCATAATTAGCCTAAGAATCAACAATATTCTCTTTTTCTTTATTAATAAAAGCCTTCTTTATCGAGTCTTCCATCATAATACATTTCAAATCATAATTAATGTGTTTGACTAGTTTTAAATGACTCAGTCCACCATACTTTTGCTATGCAAGTCTGATCAACATTCTCCAAAGTTCCTTAACAACCCCAAATCATATATATATTGTTGCTGGAATTTGAACCCGGGGGCGACCACTGGGCCAGGAAGGAGGAGCTCCGGTGAGGATCGGAGAGTGGCGGTCCGGCGGTGCACGACGTCCTCCGGGAGACCTGCAAGAAGCCAGTGGCCGGGGTTTCCGGCGCCGGCCCTCCGATGCTTAAGTCAGAGGGGGCAAGTGTATGAACGGGAGTAGTAAATGCTTAGAGTTTCAATCTCCCAGCCCCTTCTAAAATGAAGAAGTTCTCCTTTTATAGAGGGGGCTGGGTTACCTGTGATGTGACGGGGCGAACGGTCTGTCGTACAATTGGGCATGCAGTAGAAGTTAATGCTCGATCGTGTGAGTCAATGCTGTTATTGTAGGAGATTAGGCCAAAGCTCTTAAGTCGTCGTGGAGTCATGCCATCATTCGTAGCCAAGCAGGTTTGCCATAAGAGGCTTGATGTCCGTAGACAATAGAAGCCATACGCTTTAATTGTTGAGTGGACTGAGTGCCTGTAGGAGCTATGCGCTTTGATTGTTGAGTAAACCGGGTGCCTGCAGAAGTCATACGCATTGATTGTTGATGAAGGCAAGGCGTAGTTTTCCGGTCGTGCTGCGGGGGGATGTGACCTGGCGTGCAAGTCGGGCGTTTTTGGGTTGGTAGAGTTGTTCGGATGCTTCCAAGTGGGAGGGGGTCTGCTCGACCGGCTTCAGGTCGGAGGGGGTCTGCTCGACCGGCTCCAGGTCGGAGGGGGTCTGCTCGGCCGGCTCCAGGTCGGAGTAGGTCTGCTCGGCCGGCTCCAGGTCGGAGGAGGTCTGCTCGGCCATTCGTGCAAGCGTGGCGACCTATATTTTTCCCCCAACACTACCCTCCGACTTTCGAGCTCGAGCTGCTCGCAGACTCGAGCGCGGGAAGTAGTTTTGGTTGTGTTAATGTGGATTAGGGGAATTTTGAATTATCGCGTGCTTCAAGGCACTTTTAATAGGTGGCGTCTTCTTTTTTGAAAACATTTCATCAAGAAGGTACCTTTTTATTTTTTGAAGCGTCCTCGCATCGTGGGCTCATGATGGGGCCACACGATCCGACGAGGTGCTTCCATATCCGAAGCGTCAGCTCGAATTGAATGCGACCCTTTAATTTTTAGGGTTGACACGTGTCATGATCTGGACGGGGAGAAGTGCTCCGCCTCGCAGATCTGGGCCATCAGAGGGATTTATATATCAATCCAGACTTGGCCATCTCTGATTTCTTTCCCATTGTCTTCCTTCGCCTCCTTCCCATCTTCTTCCCAGTCCGAAGCGGCCGATCCTCCATTACCCCGGCGAACTCCCACAGGTGTCCCCCTTTTTCGTCTGCTCGGAACCCCTTCTTTCTCCTCTTCTCGCTCTCTTTCCTTTTCTTAATGGGGCTTGGTTCGACTGAAATCGGGTCTACGATGAGTGAGATAGAGGTTGAAATGGCCGATGAATGGTTTTTTCCTCGGCGAGGGTTCCGTTTGGAACCCGCTGGGTTGGGGGGATCGGGTAACGAACCCCCCGGTAGGTCGGATCGGAGTGTATTTGGAGGCACTCTGGGCCGGCCTATGGTTTTCCTTCCATGGGTTCGTGAATGAGTTGCTCGGGGAGTACCAACTCGTTCCGGCGCAACTTGCTCCGAACGCATGGAGGACGATTATCGGGTTCCTGTCTTTGTGCATGGCATACGGGATCCCGACCTCCGTGAATGTCTTCCGGCGGCTCTTCATGTTGAAGTCCAATCCGGAAGACAGGAAGTGGCTCTATATTGCGCTTCGGGCGGGCCAGCCGCTCTTCCAGGGTGCTCCGACGTCCATTCACGATTGGAAGAAAAAGTTCTTCGTTTTGGGTTCCGAGCGGTCGTGGGGGTTCGACCCTAGGTGGAGGTGGAGCCGGCTCAAGACCGCCAACAAACTCCCCAGGCTTTCCTCGCGCGAGCAGGAGATCCTCAACGCCGTTCGCGGCCTCGGGGATGGCATTCTTCTGAGTGGCCTCATGAGCGAGGACGCTCTAGTCAATGTTGGTCTGAGCTCGGCGCGTCCTCAGGATAAGGGTAATAGTAGAAAGCTTTCCTTTCTTTTTCTTTTCCTTCACAATATTTTGCAAACTTATCTTGCTCGCCCTTGTAGACATCGCGAAGATGGTGACTAAGAGTGAAGCTCTGTACGCTCGGTTCTAGAAGAGGGCGGCCGAGCTCGGAGGAGAACCGTCCGAGCCCAAGAAGAAGGCAAAGATCTCGGCTGAGGGGGCCGCTCGGAGGGGGGGCTCGAGCTTCAAGCCCGGGAGCTCAGCGGAAACCACTATGGCGCTCGCATGCCCAGCGCCAATCTCGCAGGTCCCTGGTCGGCCACCCGTCCGACCCGAGGGCGCGGCATGAGCCGGGCAGCAGCCGAGGGGTCGCGAGGCCGCCTTCGCCACAGGCGACAAGGTCCAGCCTCCCTGAACCACCGGAGAGCAAGGGCCAACAAGAAAGGCGGCCCTACATTTCGGAATGGATGGTGTTCGAGGGCAACTCAGCCCTCGAGAATGTTGAGACGGCGCGGCAGATCTTCTGCGTCGCGCTCCTTCCCGCCGACAGGGCAAAGATTCAGGCTATGAGCCTGAATAGTTTTTTGGAGTGAACTCGCCTCTCTGCTGTTCGGGTAAGTCTTCATCGCTTACTGTTATTTATTCCTTACGCTTTTAGCTTTTTTGCCCTAGTTTTATCCTCGGCCTAATTTCTGTGTCTTGCTTACAGCACCTCCACGAGATCGAGACTTTGATCTCGATCGGTGCGGACTATAAGGAACGAGCTCGTCGGTGTTTACGGGCGCAAGAAGAGGCCGAGAATAGGCTGGCAGAGCTCGAGCTCCACAAGAAGGAGCTTTTGCTTAGAGTGGGGGCCACCGAGGATGAGGTCCGAATTGTGACCGCGGTGCTCGAAGAAGAGAAGGCCGCTCATGCTCTGACTAGATTAGAGCTGCGGGCCGCCGAGGCTCGCTTGGCCGAGGCGCGGTCCCTGCTCGTCGTCCGCGAGCAGGACATAAAGAATGCGGAGCTCAAGGCCGAGCAACTCCAAGCTCAACTTGGAGCTCGGGAGAAGGAGGCCCAGAGCGTCGTCCAACGCTTTCGTGAATCGGAAGAGTTCCGCGACCTGCTCGAAGAGGAGGCCGTGAACGGGCTCATCCAGGGCTTCAACGACTTCCGTAACCAAGTGAAGCGGCTCTGCCCCGACTTCAACCTTGACCTGCTTCAACCAGGAGCGGGGGTCGAGGAGTTCGAGGCAGAGGCCGAGGTCGCTGCCGAGGAAGGTCTGGCGGGGGTACCCGAGGCTGCTCCCAAGGTTGCGGAGGAAGGCCGGGCTGAGACTGCCACGGAGGAGCCAACCACTGCCGAGGAAGGTCCGGCGGGAGTTCCTGAAGCTGCCCCCGAAGCTACCGAGGATAGTGGAGCCGAAGAGATCTCGGCTGCTGGTGCCGTGCCCGCCCCTAGGGCTTTCTTCTTCTTTCCTTCTCTCTTCTCTTTTTTTTTTGTAAAGGAGGATGGCCTCTGCCTGTTATACGCCAAGCCTCTACTCTGTACTTAGCCTTCGGGCTTTTCTTCTAAATGAAATTCCTTTTCTAAATTTGTGTAAATCGAGTTAAGTCTCGCTTCCCAGTAGATCTAGGGTTCTTCAGGCTCGCTCAAGTCCATGGACTTGGGCCCTGCGGTTTCAACCACGTTCGCCACGTAGTCAAGCATATTTACCGAGTCCCTAGGCTCGGGTCCAAAGTTCCCGCTGCTTGGACCCCCGGCCAATTTGGGTCCGAGACACTCGCCTATCTTCGGGCTCGTCGAGCTTTCGAGCTCGGCACAGAATCCTGCAGAGCCCTAGAACCTGAGGTCACGACTTTGGGCTTTTGAGCCAACTCTACGAGCTCGGATCTTTAGCGATCGAAGCGGATCAAATTTCGCCGAGCTGCCGATATTAGTCGAACTAGGGTTCACTGACGAGTAGTGCACTCGGGGTCAGTGGGGTCAGCCCGCAATTGTCCCGGCAAGGCACCCCGATGCTGGTCGGGGCTTTATTTAAGCATTCGATCGGTGGCAGGAACGAATGAAACAACGTAGATATTGATTAAAATGTACCTTTTGTATTGTTGGAGTCGAGCGTCTCATGCCGAGGTCGGCAGCTTTGGCTCCTCGGCTAGCTTTTGAGGACGCTCTTTTGCTCGGGGGTCCGCTTTCTGGGGACGCCGACACATTAGGAGAATTGGTCGCCATCGGAGATCTGTGTGGGTTACTTTGCAGTTATCCACGTATTTTGAGGGCGCTTTGTCAGTCGTGAACACTTATTGCCGACCACGAACATTTATTGCCGACCACGAACATTTGTTGCCCGACCACGAATATTTGTTGCCGACCACGAACATTTGTTGCTGACCACGAACATTTATTGCTGACCACGAATATTTATTGCCGACCACGAATATTTTATGGCCGACCACGAACATTTGTCGCCGACCACGAACATCTACTGTCGACCACGAACATTTGTCGCCGACCACGAACATCTGTCGTCGACCACGAATATTTGTCGCCGACCATGAACATCTATTGTCGACCACGAACATTTATTGTCGACCACGAACATTTGTCGCCGACCACGAACATTTATTGCCGACCACGAACATTTGTTGCCGACCACGAATATTTATCGCCGACCACGAACATTTGTCGCCAACCACGAACATCTATTGTCGACCACGAACATTTATTGTCGACCACGAACATTTATTGTCGACCACGAACATTTGTCGCCGACCACGAACATTTATTGCCAACCACGAACATTTATTTCCGACCACGAGCATTTGTTTCCGACCACGAACATTTGTTTCCGGAGGGCCGCGAAGGTACTACCCCGTTATCCCGAAGTCGAGGGAGCTCGGGCTCACTGTCGACTCATCAGGGCATCTCGACCCTAGTTGAGGAGGTGCTACGGGGGACCGCGAAGGTACTACCCCCGTTGTTGGTGTTGAGCGCTCGGAGGGCCACGAAGGTACTACCCCGTCTTTCCGAAGTATCGAGGGGTCTGGGAATGCACTGTCGACACTCGGGGCATCCCGAACTTTATCGGAGGATCGTACATAGGTCGAGGGGTCTGGGAACGCGCTGTTGACCTGCGACGCCCTCCCGAGGTCGAGGGGTCTGGGAACGCACTACCGATCTCGGGGCATCCCGGCCTTAATCGAGGTATTTGAGGGAGATCGAGACCGAGCTCGACATTGGCGGTCCGAACTTTTTGCTAAGGCGCCCGGCTTCACCCGGTGCTAGTTGTAGTATCCGAGCGGGGTCGTGTATACGAGCTGGGCCGGGTCGTCTGAGAGTCACGAAATATTTAGACATCAGGAGAAACACTGCACAATTAAACAATTGCAGATAAGTCATTGTAAAAAGGTGAGACTTATGCTCCAAACAGAGAACCCCTTGGGGTTCTATTGGTAATACACCCGGAGGTTTTTGGAACTCCAGCTTCGTGGAATAGGGTTTCCATCGAGAGACTCCAGCTTGTAAGCTCTGGGTCGCTGGACGCGCGTGACCCGGTAGGGTCCTTCCCAGTTCGGAGCCAACTTTTCTTGCTCGGTCGGCTGGGAGGCCTCGGCCCTTCTAAGGACGAGGTCCCCCACCTTGAAGGATTTGACTTTGACTTTAGCGTTGTAGTATTGCGCTGTCTTTTACTGGTACCTCGCCATGCGAACTCGGACGGCTTTCCTCGTCTCTTCGATTAGATCCAGGTTGTTTCTGAGTTGCGAAGAGCTGGAGCCGGCGTCATAATGCTCTACCCTCGGAGAAGGAAGCCCGATCTCCAAAGGGATGACGGCTTCCATTCCATATGTCAAGTTGAAGGGAGTTTCGCCAGTGGGTACACGGAACGTGGTCCGATAAGCCCACAGGATGTTGTACAGGTCTTCGACCCACTGTCCCTTGGACTGGTCGAGCCTGGCTTTGAGCTCCTGCAAAATAGTACGATTCGTTACCTCGGTTTCTCCATTTGTCTGAAGATGCACGACCGAGGTGAAGCGGTGGTCGATGCCAAGCTCGGAGCAGAACTCTCTGAAGCGAGCGTTGTCGAACTGACGGCCGTTGTCTGATATGAGGATGCGAGGGAGTCCGAATCTGCAGTTTGTTGATTTCCAGACGAAGTCCCGCATCTTCTGCTCGGTGATCCGGGCGACTGGCTCAGCCTCCACCCATTTAGTGAAATAGTCAATGGAGATGACCAGAAATTTTCTTTGCCCGGTCGCCAGGAAAGCGGTCCCAGGATATCAATTCCCCATTGGGCGAATGGCCAAGGAGAATTGATCGAGGTCAGCAGGGCCGAGGGTCGGCGTTGGATACTGGCGTCCTCTGGCATCGGTCGCATCTCCGAACAAAGTCTAGCGTATCCTTCTGGAGCGTCGGCCAGTAGTATCCTTGGCGCAAAATCTTATGCGCCAGTGCTCGTCCTCCCAGATGATTTCTACAAATTCCTTCATGGACTTCGCGCATTGCATAGTCCGCCTCCGTCGGGCAGAGACATCTAATGAGGGGAGAAGCAAAAGATCTTCGATAAAGCTTGCCTTCATACAATATGTACCGAGCAGCTAGGCGCTTGACTCGGCGAGCCTCGCGTTCATCACTAGGGAGGATTTCATCCTGCAGATAGCTGACGAGCTCGTCCATCCAGCTCGGCTCGACTTCAATGCAAAGGGCTGGCTTGGATTCCTCCGTGCTGGGTTTTTGGAGGTACTCCAGCGCTGCTGCTTTGGAAAGCTCGCTCATGCGAGAGGACGCCAACTTTGACAGTTGATCTGCTCTGAGGTTCTCCGACCTGGCAATGTGTTGGATGTGGAAGGAGCTCAGAGTCGAGGTGAGATCCCGCACTTTCCGGAGATACTCCTGCATCGTGGGCTCTTTGGCTTCAAAGTCACCCAAGATTTGGTTCACAACCAGTTGGGAGTCGCTGAAGATCCTTAGGTCCTTCACTTCTAGCTCTCTGGCCACTTGAGCCCGGTGATGAGTGCCTCGTATTCCGCCACATTGTTAGAGGCAGGAAACTCGAGGCGTAAAGCCTGCTCGGCAACCACTCCATCTGGGTTGGTGAGGATGAGGCCCGCTCCGCTACCCTCCGAGTTCGAAGAACCATCGACGTGCAGAGTCCACGTTGACCTCGGGGTCTGCTCCATTGGCGCGGGCTCGAGCTCGGCCTCGTCTGGCACAGTGCACTCGACTATAAAGTTGGCGAGTGCCTGCGCCTTGATCGCCGGTCTGGGTCGGTACTCGAGGTCGAACTCTCCGAGCTTGACGACCTACTTTGTAATTCGACCAGCACGATCTGATCGTTGCAGGATCTGCTTCATCGGCTGGTCGGTCAACACGGCCACCGTGTGAGCTTGAAAATAGGATCGAAGTCTCCGAGCTGAGACAACTAGGGCAAAGATGGTCTTTTCTAGCTTGAAGTATCGAGTCTCGGCGTCCCTCAAGACCCGGATAGTGTAGTATACCGGTCTATGAAGCTTGCTCTCCTCTCGGACCAGGACCGAGCTCACTGCAACTGGAGAAATAGCCAAATACAGATAAAGGAGCTCACCCTGCTGAGGCTTCGTGAGCAAAGGAGGAGAAGCGAGAAGACGCTTAAGCTCCTCGAAAGCTTGCTGGCACTCCGCCGACCACGAGAAGTTCTTCGGCCGCTTGAGTGCCGCGAAGAACGGGAGACAGCGCTCGGCCGACCGGGAAACAAATCTTCCGAGAGTTGCAACTCGTCCCGTAAGCCGCTGTACCTCTTTAACTGTCTTCGGGGGCACCATCTCTTGGAGCGCTCGGATTTTCTCGGGATTGGCTTCAATTCTCCGTTGGGTGATCACGAAGCCAAGGAACTTGCCCGAGGTGACTCCGAATGCACATTTTGCGGGATTGAGCCTCATCCGGTACTTTCGAAGCGTGGAGAATGCTTCATCGAGGTCAGCCACATGATCCTTCGCCATTTCGGCTCTTCATCAGCATGTCGTCGACATAGACCTCCATGTTTTGGCCTATTTGGTCTTTGAAGATTTGGCTGACCAACCTTTGGTAAGTTGCTCCAGCATTCTTCAAGCCGAAGGGCATCATTTTGTAGCAATAGGTGCCCCTGTCAGTAATGAAGGCCGTCTTTTCTTCATCTTCTGGCGCCATCCGGATCTGGATGTACCCTGAGAAGGTGTCCATAGATGTCAACAGCTCATGTCCCGAGGTGGAGTCCACGAGCTGGTCGATGCTAGGGAGTGGGAAGCTGTCCTTCAGGCAAGCCTTGTTCAGGTCGGTGTAGTCCACGCACATACGCCATTTTCTGCTAGCTTTTCTGACGAAGACCACATTGGCGAGCCACTCCGGATAGGATATCTTCCGGATGAAGCCGGCCTTGAGGAGTTTGTCGACTTCCTCGGCCGCTGCTCGTTGTCGCTCTGGAGCGGCGCTTCGCTTATTTTGTCGCACAGGCTTACAGGTTGGCTTTACTTGGAGTCGGTGGACCGCGATCTCCGGATCTATTCCCGGCATGTCGGCGGGCGACCAGGCGAAGATGTCCATGTTGGCCCATAGGAAGTCGATAAGGCGATCCCTCTCGCGGGCATCAAGGCCAGAGCCGACCTGCACGGTTAGCTCAGGGCAATTTTCTCGTAAGAAAATTTGGGTGAGTAGCTCACCAGGCTCTACCTGCCTCTTCTGAGGGCCGACCCGTGCCTCTAAAGTTTCGGCCGAGAGCTTGTCATCTGATGTCGAAGTTGACACTTTGGCCGGTTGTGTCGCCTCGTGGGTCGCCATGTAGCATCGCCTTGCTACAGCCTGGTCCCCACGGACTTCGCTGACTCCTTGGCTGGTGGGGAACCGCATGAGCAGGTGGCGGGTTGAGACCACGGCTCGAAGAGCGTTGAGCCCTGGTCATCCAAGGATGGCGTTATAGGCCGAGGGCAAATGCACCACGAGGAAATCCATCCTCACGGTACTTTCTCGGGGGGCGAGCCCGACCGTGACCAAGAGATCGGTCTTGCCCTCCACTGGAACTGAGTCTCCAGTAAATCCGACCAACGGGGCGTTCATCCTCCGTAATTGCTTCTCTGTCATCCCCATTCTAGAATAGGCGTCAAAGTACAAAACATTCGCCGAGCTTCCATTATCAACCAGGACACGTTTTACATCAAACTTGTTTACGACCATAGAGATGACCACAGTGTCATCATGGAGAGTTTCAACTCCCTCTAGGTCCTCATTCGAGAAAGAGATGACTTCAGAAGTGCGGGGGCGCTTTGAAAGAAGCCTTTTCCTAGCTGGTTCTCCGGCTGGGGCCCCCTGTCTATGGTGTTGATGGTGCCAACTATGGGTTTGTTAGCATTCGGTTCGGCGTCCTCCACTGGTCTTTTCTCTTCACGCCGGTTGCGCACGAACCAGTTGAGCACTCCTCGGCAAATGAGTGCCTCGATCTCGTCCCGGAGTTGGAAGCAGTCCTCCGTATCATGGCCGTGGTCCCAGTGGAAACGGCAGTACTTCTTGGGGTTGCGCGAGGCCCCGGGGTCCCGCCTTGGGGGCGGAGGCCGAAAATAATCCTGACCCTCGATCTCCATGAGGATCTCAGTCCGAGGAGCAGTAAGGGGAGTGTAATTTTCGTACCTTCCGTTGGGTATGCGGGACCATGGTGGAGATCTCGGACGAGGCGGGGACCTTGGTCGAGGCGGTCCCCGCAGCCGGTGTGGACTCTTCAGACGAGGCGGGTTCTTGGCTCGGCGTGGAGACGGACTTCTGGGACGGCCGCGCTCCTCACGATGCCTCTTTTGCTTTTTGGAGGTCTGCTCGGTCCCGCCCCGTCTAGAGGCAACGGCTTCCTCGGCTTTCGCATACTTCGGCCGGGAAATTCTTCTCGATAGAGAAGAGAAACCTATAAGACCGAGCTCCAGTCTTGAGTGCCGACATGGCTATTGACTGGTCAAGCTCGCGGACCTCCTAGGTTGCAGCAGTGAAACGGTCCAGATATTTCCTGAGCGACTCTCCCTCCCTTTATTTTATATCGAGGAGGGAGTCTGAAGTCCTCCGCTGGGGTCGGCTGGCAACGAACTGCCTACCGAGCTGCTCGAAAGAGGAGACCGTGCTGGATTTCAGCCCGGCGAACCAAAGCCGAGCTACTCCTCGAAGTGTTGCCGGGAAGGCCTTGCAGAGCATGGCCTCTGAGGATCTTTGCAGTGCCATCAAGGCCCGGTAACTCTCCAGGTGATCGAGAGGGTCGGTCATGCCGTTGTAGGGCTCCACCTGGGGCATCTTGAACCTCGGCGGGACCGGCTCATCCTCAATTTGTTGGGAAAAGGGGGACCTCGTGGTAAACTCGAAGTCGCCCCTCGCGTCCCGCCCTCTTGCTATGGAGCGCCTCGATCTGGCGCTCCAACCTCTCGACTTTCTTGTCGAGCTCGTCGCTTTGGGGGATCGCCACAGTGGTCTGCTCGGGCGCAGGCTACCCTAGGACTGACTCGACCTCTGATGGTTGCGGCCAGTCGCCTGGACCCCTCACTGGGGGTTCTCTCCAGGGGGATGCCTGGGCGTGGGGATCTTGGCCTTGGAGGGCCGGTCCACTTACGGGGGCCACCGACTGAACCGGGGCCTGAGGGAACGGTGCTGTCGGGACGCCCTTGGGTTGCAGGCCTTGGACAGTAGCAGCCAAGGCCTGAACCTGCTGCACCAGGGCATCAAACTGTTCCGGCCAAACTTGGGGAATCGGATCGGCCGGAGGTGGTGAGTTCTGGACAAAGTGTCCAGGGCTAGGCGGAGGACATTGGGAGGCATTAGAGGCTTCCTTGCTTCTCAGCTTCATGGCCGCGATTCGGTGCCCTCCTTCTAGCGCCAACTGTTGCTGGAATTTGGACCCGGGGGCGACCACTGGGCCAGGAAGGAGGAGCTCCGGTGAGGATGGGGGAGTGGCGGTCCGGCGGCGCACGACGTCCTCCGGGAGACCTGCAAGAAGCCGGTGGCCGGGGTTCCCGACGCCGGCCCTCCGATGCTTAAGTTAGAGGGGGCAAGCGTATGAACGGGAGTAGCAAATGCTTAGAGTTTCAATCTCCCAGCCCTTCTAAAATGGAGAAGTTCCCCTTTTATAGAGGGGGCTGGGTTACCTGTGATGTGACGGGACGAACGGTCTGTCGTACAATTGGGCATGCAGTAGAAGTTAATGCTCGATCGTGTGAATCAATGCTGTTACTGTAGGAGATTAGGCCAAAGCTCTTAAGTCGTCGTGGAGTCATGCCATCATTCGTAGCCAAGCAGGTTTGCCGTAAGAGGCTTGATGTCCGTAGACAACAGAAGCCATACGCTTTAATTGTTGAGTGGGCTGAGTGCCTGCAGGAGCCATGCGCTTTGATTGTTGAGTAAACCGGGTGCCTGCAGAAGTCATACGCATTGATTGTTGATGAAGGCAAGCTGTAGTTTTTCGGTCGTGCTGCGGGGGGATGTGACCTGGCGTGCAAGTCAGACATTTTTGGGTTGGTAGAGTTGTTCGGATGCTTCCAAGTCGGAGGGGGTCTGCTCGATCGGCTCCAGGTCGGAGGGGGTCTGCTCGGCCGACTCCAGGTCGGAGGAGGTCTGCTCGGCCGACTCCAGGTCGGAGGAGGTCTACTCGGCCGGCTCCAGGTCGGAGGAGGTCTGCTCGGTCATTCGTGTAAGCGTGGCGACCTATATTTTTCCCCCAACATATATATATATATATAAAATCCAAGTAACGATTTTATCCTTACTTTCTAAGTATAGTAGATCATGATTAACCCTCAAGGTAATTTCTATATTTATGATCAAGTTATTATGTTCTAGATCCAAGTTGAGTTAAGCCAACTCTGGATTCTCTTTCTCAAAAATTTTAACTCTATGCTCCAATGAATTTAAAAGATCCCAGATTAACTTGCTCATAAGCATATTCAACCCTCTCGAATATTTTCTTCTAAGTTTAACTCATTTAAACCTCTAATTTTTTATATAATTAATATGAAATTTCACTAGCATTTCAGCAATGGTGGTACAAGATCCATGATCAACTCATAAACCTGATTTTTTTTGCCTTCACAAAAATCTAATAATACGGTTCAAAGATCTATTAGAAACTCCACCAAGACATAGGCTCTATAATTTTTCAATGAAATCAATTCAACCAATAAGAAAATATTCTATTTGCAATATTGCAAACATACTTGTCATGCCCCCGACCCGAGATCGCGAGTCGGAGGTCACGACAATCGCCGTACACTCATAGGAAACTCTCTCCACGAGCATGCAAGATATCTCATCATGATATCAAATCAGATAGCAGAAATAATTTAAATAATAACGTTCAAATTCTAATTAAATAGCAAAATTAAACTGAATGACAGATAAGGCGGATCGTTTGTCAGTTGTAGCGGCCCCAATGGCTAGCGGCCATTGGCACTAGCCCAACGGAGGCTTTATCGGCCACGGCTCCTTGTTGTTACCCTCAATGATGAGTGATCGGGTGGGGGATCGTGATACCCTATTCCAATAATTTTAATTTTTTTTAAGAGTTAGGCTGAAGTCGGTTGGGCCTGCTGATTTCAGTCCAATACAACTCAATTTAGGCCGGTTCTCACAGTCCCTGATCCACACAAGCTTTGTCTTGATCCAATGAAACCTGACCAAAAGTTTTTTTTTCCTTTTCTTTGCACCAAATGATACAATTGTGCAAATTATACATCATGATTAATCATGATATATTAAAACACATGCAGTTGGTTGTAATAACCCCAAATTTTTTTTTTTATAAAAGGGGGATAGAATAGTTCTTTAAAATTAATATAAGGGGTAAAATTGGAAGGAATCAAAAGTTAATAGCATAATAGTAGATGCGTTGAAGTGTTAGGGGCAAAATTGAAAGGAATCAAAAGATAATGGCATAATTGCAGATATATCGAAGTGGCAAGGGCAAAATAGGAATTTAATAATATTAAATAAAGGGTGAATAGTGCTTTGATGTGATTTAAAGGGGGGTTTACTGTGACTTTTGGAATGAAACCGAGAGACAGAGATGGGGAGTCTCAGGCGTGAAATAGAGAGGAAAGAAAAAAAAGAAAAAGAGAAGAAGAAGAAGAAGAAAGAAGAAGAGGAAGGGGATTCGAGGAGGAAAGGGATCCCGGTTGCACTTCCAGCTGAAGGAAAAAACGTAGGTCTCCTTCCTCTCTACGCAAGGACCCAAGTTTCACAAGAAGAAAAAGGTAAATACCCATCCCTACCTAGTATTTTAAAAAATTTATGCTATAGAAAGGGTAGATGACAGTTGTAGAGGGTGTTAAAAGAGGAAGAATCGGATTTCGACAAATTTTTCCGGCACTACGGAAAAACTGTGTCGAAGTTCCAACTTCGGTGAATTATTTCGGAGGCCAATTGGCCTCCGATGGGGATGCATGTTACCATTTTGGAAACCCCTATGAGTGTAGAACATTGGGTATAAATTTCATAAAAATTGGAGTTCGAAAAGTGGATCAAAATCGGGATGAAGTGACCCACTGTCGGTCCAAGTTACTGTTTATCCGAGATAAAAAAGATGAAAAAAGTGGTGTTTGGTCGACTCAAAGTAAGCCGGAGTCGACTCAGGGCTGAGTGGGGTCGACCCAAGTCTGGTAGGGTCGACTCTCTCAGAAAATCCCAGAGAATGGGGATTTTCGGCTCGATGTTTGGGGTCGACTCAGGGTAAGCTGGGATTGATCCAAGCGGGGGGTCGACTCTCAAAGTTGGGGTCAACCCAACATTTAGTAAAATTTTGGATTAGAAGGGATTCGATCCTTTCGCACACCTTGATCCTAAAGTATTGGTCCAAGGTGTGTGTGGGATACTCTTGCATCATGATTCATGTAAATTGAGGATTAATTAATATGAATAAAGGGAAAAAGAAAAAGATTTAGGGAACGGGGGAGTTGAATCAATTAAAGTTTTCTATATTTATGATTAACACGTAGATTATGGCCCTTGATACAAGACTAAATGTATTGTAAATGCATGTATCAGTTGGGCAAGAAGCTAGGGAACAAGAGGAGGAAGTCCCCTACTGCCTACCATAAAGTTTTAGAGGCGTATCAGGGCTGTGCCAGATTGGTAGGTGAGTGGGAGTTTGTACTTTGCACCATGAGCACATTCCTTATTCATTTTCATGAATGTTGCTAAGTGTGACTTGATTTCACCTGAGCTTATTGATTAATTGTTGTGGTAGATTCCTCTATGTTTTGTTCTCCATGCTTGATTATTCTGTACATGCATTTGAGGGAACATTGAGAGGAATTACGAGGGGTTCATGAGTAATCAAATTGGTTCCGAATTGTGAAATGATTTCTTTTGTAAATTGATTTTATTTCCTCTATTTCAAAGACTTGTGAGTGGTAGCCTTGATTATACTCTTTTATGAGTAGTCAAATTGGATCTGAATTGTGAAATAATTTCTTTTGTAAATTGATTTTATTTTCTCTATTTCAAAGACTTGTGAGTGGTAGCCTTGATTATACTCTTTTATGAGTAGTTAAATTGGATCTGAATTGTGAAATGATTTCTTTTGTAAATTGATTTCATTTCCTCTATTTCAAAGACTTGTGAGTGGTAGCCTTGATTATACTCTTTTATGAGTAGTCAAATTGGATCTGAATTGTGAAATGATTTCTTTTGTAAATTGATTTCATTTCCTCTATTTCAAAGACTTGTGAGTGGTAGCCTTGATTATACTCTTTTATGAGTAGTTAAATTGGATCTGAATTGTGAAATAATTTCTTTTGTAAATTGATTTCATTTCCTCTATTTCAAAGACTTGTGAGTGGTAGCCTTGATTATACTCCTTTATGAGTAATTAAATTGGATCTGAATTGTGAAATGACTTCTTTTGTAAATTGATTTCATTTTCTCTATTTCAAAGATTTGTAGAGCCCATTTCAGTGGTATATTGAGTTGCATTACACACCCTTGACCCCTCACTCCCAACCCTGATGTTAGTTTATGATTGGGTCGGAGTCGAGTGAGTGGTAGTCTTGATTATGCTCCTTTTTAGTAGAGTATTGGGAGTGTGCATTATGGCATTTATGCATGGCTTGGCAGTATCTGCAGAACACCTATAGTCGATGGGGGTTGAACATCGGCTTGTGTGCACATAGTAGCCTTCTGGGTTGGCGGAGCCCAGTCCCTTCCTAGGGGGACACGGCCCTAAGCGTAGAATTGGCCAGTCCTACGACTTATATTCTGCTTGCCACCGGGCATAGTAAGACCCCGCGAGGTGCAGTATGGCTTTCCGTGGATGTAGAATTCCCGCGAGGTGCCGTTTAGTATATAGATGTGAGATGGATTTCTGTTCTGGATACTGACCAGCATTTACATTATCAGTATGGTGTCTTATCCTGCATATGCATGTGACAGTGGGGAGTTATTGCTGGTTCGCCTGGGGCGTAAAACCCACCTCCCGACAGCTGTCTAGCATTTACATTATCGATATGGTGTCTTATCCTGCATATGCATGTGACAGTGGGGAGTTGTTGCTGGTTCGCCTGGGGCGTAAAACCCACCTTCCGACAGCTGTCTAGCATTTACATTATCGATATGGTGTCTTATCCTGCATATGCATGTGACAGTAGAGAGTTGTTGCTGGCTCGCCTGGGGCGTAAAACCCACCTCCCGATAGCTGTCTTGTTGATGATTCAGCCTGTGGACACCTGATTTATATGATTCAATACTATGACCTGTTGAGCATATTCACGTTATCATACATACTTATTTGATTATTCTATATATGCTCCAGATGAGTTGATTGGGATTGTGATGATTTACTCCTTATTTCTTATGTTGAGTTATGCGTACCCTGTTCTTGACGACTGCTCATATGCTCTTGAGATTTCACCTCGAGCCATGATTATATCTTGTCTCATGTGCATAGTACTCTGTACTCCACTCACTGAGTATTTATATACTCACTCCCCAGTTTGATATTTTTGATTGCAGGGCAGGTATTGTATAGAGAGGAGCAGGGTTAGAGATTGCCTGCTAGCTGTGCTGCTCCATAGTATAGTATAATATAGATAAAGGTTTATACATTTTGGTGTATTATAAACCTTCTATTGTATATAGTGTATAGTTACAGTCATAGATCCTGTTGTGGATATGGGTTTGACCATGGATGGAATGGAAACCAGATTTTTATACAGATGAGTTATATGCCTGAGATGATGTATTGATATATATTGTCCAGGTTCATTATGTGACAGATTATGTGATTGCTGCTTTGACAGGTAGTGTTGTATGTATTGAGATAATCCTGACAGGTCACTATAGGAAAAGTGATCATTTTGTGCATGTATCATGCCAAATTTTTCAAAATTTATTGATGATTGATAGGTAGTAGGGTTCTACGCGGTGGCTGGTGGCCTTATGCCTACCCGCACCCTAGGAACGTCGCGGTGGCCCACCGGGAACGGGGCGGGGGTCGTGACAAGAAGTGGTATCAGAGCAAGGGTTAAGAAGAGTCCTGTCAGAGCAATAGGGTGAGTCAGGATTAAGTATAGGATTATACTATGGAGCATAGGGTTTTTCTATATGTTATTTTATGAGTCATTTACAATTCAGTAAATTATATTTGGGGATGAGACTTAAGAGTTCTTTTTGGGCTCTACTTGAGACAAAATTTTATATCATTCAGTTTACAATCAAGGTTTGTATTTTGACAGAAAGTCAATTAATAAATTTGGAGGATATTGATCAGAGTTGTGCAGCGAAAGTATAGTGGATCGAGTTAATCTAAATTGGTCAAAAATATTGACTGTGATGGGAGACTAGATTTTTCAATAATGAAGATTTGTGTTAATAAGAGAAGGTGAATATTGTAGATTCTCAGATTAATTATGATATGACTATGTGATCTCTTTGATGGTTTTTGCTATTTTGCTATGTCAAGAGATAATTTATGTAAACTCATCATAAATTCTTGACTGCTAGGTAGCCGTAAGCAACATGGAGGATGAAAGAGAAATAAGGGCACCTTCTCCGGACCCTGATAGCCAATCAATTTCACAAACTACTCCACACTCCATAGCAACCCAGGCAGATTTAGCAGGAGTGTACTAGTTAATAGCACAACGGCTTGAGCAACAGCAGCAGATGCAGTTAGCTGCCCAACCTGTACAGCCGATAGAATCCTATTTAGGCTGAATCCACCGATGTTTAATGGTGGGTCCGATCCCATGATAGCTGAGGCCTGGATCCGGGAACTGGAGAAGATGTATGAGTTACTTCAATTTTCCGAGGAGGTAAAAGTCAAACTAGCTATCTCCATGCTAAGGGGGAGTGCTGACTCTTGGTGGACTGCTATGGAGACAGCATATGAGGTCAACGGGATGGCCTGGGGGGATTTTAAGAGAGTATTTTATGCTAAGTACTTTTTGGACTCAGTTAGGCAAATGAAGCAGAATGAGTTTTTATCGCTGACTCAGTCCGAGCATATGACTGTCTTGGATTACGTCAATAAGTTCGATGAGCTGGGTCGATTCTGCCCCCAGTTCATGGAGGATGATATGAGTAGAGCCAACCAGTTCGAACAAGGGCTTAGACATGAGATTAGGTCCCGGACATCTTCACAGTTAATTACCAGCTATATGGATATTTTGGACAGAGCCTTGAGAGTAGAGGCTGAATTGAAAAGATCTGATAGAGAAAGGGCTGACCTGATGAGATCCAGATCAGATAGAAGTCAGAGTGGCAGGCCATGGGATTTCAGGGGCACTCCAATTCAAGAGAAGCCCAGGGTCCGCAATTACTCTAGCAGATCCCATAGTGGAATCATCAATATCACCATAGCAGATCCCAGAGCCCGCACTTACTCTAGCAGATCCCATAGTGGGCCCTATATGAGGAGAGCGAGGGCATGTTATAGTTGTGGGCGGACTGGACACCTGGTACGTGATTGCCCATACAAGAGGAGGAATGAGCTCAGACCTCCTGTACCTGGTGACCAGAGGCCAAGAAGTAATGCTCGAGTTTTACACTGACCTACCAAGATGCTAGTGCCAATGACCGGGTGGTAACAGGTATATTACTAGTCAGCTTGATTGATCCCTCTATTTTGTTCGATTCTGGCACTATGCATTCCTTTATTTCAGTTAGTTTATCTAGATAACTACATTGCATACATGAGGAACTAGAAGAATCACTGTGTGTTCCTACACCTCTATAGAAAATAGTAATTGTTGACATTAGTGCAAGAATTGCATAATTCAAATAGGGGTAGGAGAGTTAGTGACAAATCTTATATAACTTGACATGCAAGATTTTGACATCATTTTGGGAATAGCTTGGAGGTCTCAGTACCACACTCATATTGACTGCTACAGTAAAAGAGTGATATTCTAGATACCTGAAGAACCAGGGTTCTTCTTTCAAAGCGATGCACCCGTGTAATGTAATTCATCATAACATTAATTTCTGCCCTAAAAGCTAGGAAGGCATTAGAAAAGGGGTATAAGACTTATTTAGCCTGTGTAATGGATACCTGAAAGGAGACCAAATTAGAGGATATTCCAGTAATGAATGAACACCCTGATGTTTTTCCAGAAGATCTTCCTGGTTTGCCACCAGAGAGAGAGATTGAATTTGCAATTGATTTGATTCCCAATACCATACCAATCTTCAAAAACCCCCTATAGAATGGCTCCAACTGAAATAAAAAAAAAATTAAAGGAAAAGTTGCAAGAATCGCTTGATAAAGGCTTCATTCAACTTAGTGTGTCATCTTAGGAAACTCTAGTATTGTTTGTAAAGAAGGAAGATGGAAGTTTGAGGTTATGTATTGGTTATCAAGGATTGGACAAGGTAACAATACAGAACAAATATCTTCGGCCCTGTATTGATGAATCTTGTAAGGTGTATACTGATCATAAGAGTTTAAAATACCTTCTTACCTAGAAGGAACTCAATATGAGACAGGGAAGATGATTGGAATTGATAAAAATCATGCCTTGTCTATACACTACTCTCCGGAAAAAGCTAATGTTGAGGTAGATACACCGAGTTGAAAAACTTCTGGTAGTATTGCTGCTCTACTCACATCCGAGAAAAGCTAATGTTGTGGTAGATGCACTGAACAGAAAAGGTGTTAGTGATACAAGAAAGGTTGAGGACAGTGTTTAGTAGGCAGAAGAGCTACGCAGATGTCAGAAGGAGAGATGTGCAATTTGGCACGGGAAATCATGTGTTCCTAAAGATCTCTCCTATGAAAGGAATAATGAGGTTTGGAAAGAGAGGCAAGCTTAGTCCTAGATACATTGGCCCCTTTGAGATATTAGACAAGGTTGGCACTGTATCTTACAGATTAGCACTGCCTCCAAACCTCAATCATGCGCATTCAGTATTGCATGTATCTATGCTCCGGAAGTATGTGCCAAATCCATCCCATGTGCTGTCAGTGCAGGAAGTTACAGTAGAGGGAGATCTTTCTTATGAAGAGCTTCCTGTAGCTATCCTTGATACTCAGATCAAGAAGCTAAGAAATAAAGAAATATGTATGGTAAAGGTCCAATGGCACCGGCACAATGTTGAAGAATGCACTTGGGAGTCGGAGCAAAGTATGAAGAGCAAATACCCTCACCTCTTTGAGTAATCAGATAATTTATCCTTTTAAATTCGAGGACGAATTTTATATAAGGGGGGGAGGATGTAATAACCCAATTTTTTTTTTTTAATAAAAAGGGATAGAATAGTCCTTTAAAATTGATATAAGGGGTAATATTGGAAGGAATCAAAAGTTAATGGCATAATAGTAGATGCGTTGAAGTGTTAGGGGCAAAATGGAAAGGAATCAAAAGATAATGGCATAATTGCAGATATATCAAAGTGGCAAGGGCAAAATAGGAATTTAATAATATTAAATAAAGGGTGAATAGTGCTTTGATGTGATTTAAGGGGGGTTTACTGTGGCTTTTGGAATGAAACCGAGAGACAGAGAGGGGAGTCTCAGGCGTGAAACAGAGAGGAAAGAAAAAAAGAAAAATAGAAGAAGAAGAAGAAGAAGAAGAAAGAAGAAGAGGAAGGGGATTCGAGGAGGAAGGGATCCCGATTGCACTTCCAGCTGAAGGAAAAAACGTAGGTCTCCATTCCCTCTACGCAAGGACCCAAGTTTCACAAGAAGAAAAAGGTAAATATCCGTCCCTACCTAGTATTTTAAAGAATTTATTCTATAGAAAGGGTAGATGACAGTTGTAGAGGGTGTTAAAGGAGGAAGAATCGGATTTCGACAAATTTTTCCGGCACTACGGAAAAACTGTGTCGAAGTCCCAACTTCGGTGAATTATTTCAGGAGCCAATAGGCCTTCGATGGGGATGCATATTACCATTTTGGAAACCCCTATGAGTGTAGAACATTGGGTATAAATTTCATAAAAATTGGAATTCGGAAAGTGGATCAAAATCGGGATGAAGTGACCCACTGTCGGTCCGAGTTACTGTTCATCCGAGATAAAAAAAGATGAAAAAAGTGGTGTTTGGTCGACTCAAAGTAAGCCGGAGTCGACTCAGGGCTGAGTGGGGTCGACCCAAGTTTGGTAGGGTCGACTCTCTCAGAAAATCCCAGAGAATGGAGATTTTCGGCTCGATGCTTGGGGTCGACTCAGGGTAAGCTGGGATTGATACAAGCGGGGGGTCGACTCTCAAAGTTGGGGTCAACACAACATTTAGTAAAATTTTGGATTAGAAGGGATTCGATCCTTTCGCACACCTTGATCCTAAAGTATTGGTCCAAGGTGTGTGTGGGATACTCTTGCATCATGATTCATGTAAATTGAGGATTAATTAATATGAATAAAGGGAAAAAGGAAAAGATTTAGAGAACAGGAGAGTTGAATCAATTAAAGTTTCTTATATTTATGATTGGCACGTAGATTATAGCCCTTGATACAAGACTAAATATATTGTAAATGCATGTATTAGTTGGGCAAGAAGCTAGGGAACAAGAGGAGGAAGTCCCCTATTGCCTACCATAAAGTTCTAGAGGCGTATCAGGGCTGTGCCAGATTGGCAGGTGAGTGGGAGTTTGTACTTTGCACCATGAGCACATTCCTTATTCATTTTCATGAATGTTGCCAAGTGTGACTTGATTCCACCTGAGCTTATTGATTAATTGTTGTGGTAGATTCCTCTATGTTTTGTTCTCCATGCTTGATTATTCTGTACATGCATTTGAGGGAACATTGAGAGGAATTACGAGGGGTTGATGTGTAATCAAATTGGTTCCGAATTGTGAATTTCTTTTGTAAATTGATTTCATTTCCTCTATTTCAAAGACTTGTGAGTGGTAGCCTTGATTATACTCTTTTATGAGTAGTCAAATTGGATCTGAATTGTGAAATGATTTCTTTTGTAAATTGATTTCATTTCTTCTATTTCAAAGACTTGTGAGTGGTAGCCTTGATTATACTCTTTTATGAGTAGTTAAATTGGATCTGAATTGTGAAATGATTTCTTTTGTAAACTGATTTCATTTCCTCTATTTCAAAGACTTGTGAGTGGTAGCCTTGATTATACTCTTTTATGAGTAGTCAAATTGGATCTGAATTGTAAAATGATTTCTTTTGTAAATTGATTTCATTTCCTCTATTTCAAAGACTTGTGAGTGGTAGCCTTGATTATACTCTTTTATGAGTAGTTAAATTGGATCTGAATTGTGAAATAATTTCTTTTGTAAATTGATTTCATTTTCTCTATTTCAAAGACTTGTGAGTGGTAGCCTTGATTATACTCCTTTATGAGTAATTAAATTGGATCTGAATTGTGAAATGACTTCTTTTGTAAATTGATTTCATTTCCTCTATTTCAAAGATTTGTAGAGTCCATTTCAGTGGTATATTGAGTTGCATTGCACACCCTTGACCCCTCACTCCCAACCCTGATGTTAGTTTATGATTGGGTCGGAGTCGAGTGAGTGGTAGTCTTGATTATGCTCCTTTTTAGTAGAGTATTGGGAGTGTGCATTATGGCATTTATGCATGGCTTGGCAGTATCTGCAGGACACCTATAGTCGATGGGGGTTGAACATCGGCCTGTGTGCACATAGTAGCCTTCTGGGTGGGCGGAGCCCAGTTCCTTCCTAGGGTGAACACGGCCCTAGGCGTAGGATTGGCCAGTCCTACGACTTATATTCTGCTTGCCGCCGGGCATAGTAAGACCCCGCGAGGTGCAGTATGGCTTTCTGCGGATGTAGAATTCCCGCGAGGTGCCGTTTAGTATATAGATGTGAGATGGATTTCTGTTCTGGATACTAACCAGCATTTATATTATCAGTATGGTGTCTTATCCTGCATATGCATGTGACAGTAGGGAGTTGTTGCTGGTTCGCCTGGGACGTAAAACCCACCTTCCGACAGCTGTCTAGCATTTACATTATCGATATGGTGTCTTATCCTGCATATGCATGTGACAGTGGGGAGTTGTTGCTGGTTCGCCTGGGGCGTAGAACCCACCTCCCGACAGCTGTCTAGCATTTACATTATCGATATGGTGTCTTATCCTGCATATGCATGTGACAGTGGGGAGTTGTTGCTGGTTCGCCTGGGGCGTAAAATCCACCTTCCGATAGCTGTCTTGTCGATGATTCAGCCTATTGACACCTGATTTATATGATTCAGTACTATGACCTGTTGAGCATATTCACGTTATCATACATACTTATTTGATTATTCTATATATGCTCCAGATGAGTTGATTGGGATTGTGATGATTTACTCCTTATTTCTTATGTTGAGTTATGTGTACCCTGTTCTTGACGACTGCTCATATGCTCTTGAGATTTCACCTCGAGCCATGATTATATCTTGTCTCATGTGCATACTACTCTCTACTCTACTCACTGAGTATTTATATATTCACTCCCCAGTTTGATATTTTTGATTGCAGGGCAGGTATTATATAGAGAGGAGCAGGGTTAGAGATTGCCTGCTAGCTGTGCTGCTCCATAGTATAGTATAATATAGATAAAGGTTTATACATTTTGGTGTATTATAAACCTTCTATTGTATATAGTGTATAGTTACAGTCATAGATCCTGTTGTGGATATGGGTTTGACCATGGATAGAATGGGAACCAGATTTTTATACAGATGAGTTATATGCCTGAGATGATGCATTGATATATATTGTCGAGGTTCATTATGTGACAGATTATGTGATTGCTGCTCTGACAGGTAGTGTTGTTGTATGTATTGAGATAATCCTGACAGGTCACTATAGGAAAAGTGATCATTTTGTGCATGTATCATGCCAAATTTTTCAAGATTTATTGATGATTGATAGGTAGTAGGGTTTTACGCGGTGGCTGGTGGCCTTATGCCTACCCGCACCCTAGGACCGTCGCGGTGGCCCGCCGGAAACGGGGCGGGGGTCGTGACATTGGTGAACTAGAACAAATATTCTAGTTTTTTTTTTTTTTTTATAGCATTTGGCGGATCCAGTTTGATTAATCTCACCCATTGGATTGGTCGATCAATTTTTAGCAGTTCATTCATTACAGAAAATGGGAAAAAAAGATGGAGAAATAAATTTTTAAAAAAGGTTTTTAATTTTCTTTTAATTCCAATGGGAGGTGGTCCGGTAGAGGCAGCACAACGGCCAACAATAACAACAGCAGCACTGTACCACCACCAACCACCCCACCAAAAGTAACCCAGCAATGAAACAATCAATCAATATTGGCGAGGCGGAGTCGAAGGCGAAGACGAGGATGAAGACGAGGAGGATGAGGGAGGAGAGTTGGCGGTCCACGGAGTCATGTCCATGGGGTAGCTCCCGAGGACGCGGAGGAAGGAGGTGAATTCCTGGATCTCGGCGAGCGCGTTCTGTGCGCGGACCTCCGCCATGGAGGCCTCGAAGTCGACGTAGAACATGTACTCAAAGTGCTTGGCGGTGCCTACGTTGGCGTCGTCCACCAGCCGGATCGGGCGATGACGGTGCGGGCGGCTCTCGATCTTCGTCAGGTTAATGTCCCTGAAGGCGAAGGCCGAAAGCACCTTGAAGAGAACCGATGTCCCTTGGCGGTCGTGGGCGAAAACGATGCTGGTCTTGAAGGGCCGGTCGGTCCGCGGGATGATGGGCTCCCGGGCCAGCGTCACGAACCGGGTCACGTTGCTCGAGTCGTCCTGGATTCCGTCCGCGAGGATCTGGAGGCCGTACAGCTCCGCGGCCCGGGCGGAGGCGATGGCGGCGGTGCCGCGGAGGTCGTTGGCGGCGACGTACTCGGCGGCGCCGGCAGTGTCGTCGAAGGCCTCGCGGGCAACGTTGAGGCCCATGCCGGTAAGCGTGAGCTCGCACTGGGCGAGGACCTGGGGGTGGCTGATGACGCGGGTGAGGTACTCCTTGCGGACGCCCGGGAGGGCGAGGAGGCAGTGGTGGACGGGCAGCTGGACCTCGCCGACGATGTGGAGGCGGTGGCGGAGAAGGAGGTCGTAGTTGCGGTGGATGCTGCCGCCGAGGGAGTTCTCGACGGGGAGAACGGCACGGTCGGCGTTCCAGAGCTCCACCGTCTGGAAGGTCCCCTCGAACTGTTCGCAGGGGATGGCCTCGCAGTTGGGGTATGCCTTGCCGGCGGCCTCCTCGCTGTAGGCCCCAGGGATCCCCTGGTAGGCCACGCGGAGATGGGACCCGTTCATCGGCGCCGGGGAGAGGTTGGCGATGGTCAGCGGCCGCGGGAGGTTCGCGATCGGGACAAGATCCAGAGTCGTCGAAGCATCAGTGGGCGGCTTGTGGCCGTTCACGGCGGCGGAAGAGGACGAGGACGAGGTGAGATGATGGTTTCCATTGGCGTCGGCAGCGGCGTCGCGGTGGGCACCGGCTTCGGAGGAGGGCTTCTTGTCGCGATGGGGGTCATTGGTGGCCTTGCTGGCGAGGATGGCGCAGGAGGTCTGCCAGTCGGCACGGCTGGATCCGACGGCGCCGGGGAAGAAGTAGGCGGAGGGGTTGAAGCCGCCGGAGTCGTCGGGCAGGTAGATGGACCTGACCGGGCGGAGGAAGGCCGAGGGCATTCGGGTCACCGACATGACACGGGGACCAATCTTGGCCGTCGGATTGGGAGTCGGTGATAGAATCGCCGCCGTGGAAGACATAAACTTAGTCTATCAATGTATGGTCTTTTCCAGAAACAACTAATTAGATCCTAGTCTTTTAGGCTCGCTAATGATGATAACCAGCTAATGCAAGGATTGTGGAGAGAGAACAAGGATAGAGATTTGTTGTCGATGTACAAGAAGGATAGAGATGAAAATGAAGGGGAGGAGAGAATTTGGGGGTGATATAGCTTGAGAAGAGGAACCGTTTTCAAGCTGAGAAGAAAATGGTGGGGGTGGGAAGGTGGGGATTTTATACGGTTATAATGAATGGAGGGGTTGGTGGGGACGGAGGGGAGAAGAGTGGGAAGAGTTTTTGGTGGGAAGGTGCTTGGTTTGGTCAATCTGGCACCTACCACCAACACAATCGCTCTTGCTACTAATTTCGCTTCTATTGTCACGTGTCTCCTTTATGCCATCGAGCTGATATGATCATTGGAGTTCTTAGCTCTTTTATTGCCCAGATGGAAAAGGTCAGCTAGGAGTTGTTGTGAACTTTTACAAAGACGGTCCTGTGCTTGCTATGCTCAGATGGCGATGGCTTCGATGCTGCACATCTTCGAATTGATGATGGATAGTGGAGGTCATGCTCGAATTGCTGCTTTAATGCTGGATCCGATCTAAAACAACAAAAATAAGGAAGTCCACCCATTGGAGCATATATGGTGCTCTGATGCCTAAGTCAGACACGACTCATAGAAAACAAAAGAAAACCTAAGAGAGGCAAAGTGGTAGCATAGGGGAGTCAAAAGAAAATATACTTAGGATCTCTAGGAACACAATAAATATAGGGGAGGACTGAAGCTCATCGCCAAGCAGTCTGAGCGCGAGCGTTGGCCATTGTGGTAACAGCTTGCACATATCACCTATGAATCAGGTCTGTGTTTCTCAGCCATATGGATCGTTGCACATCACTTCTGTTTAGGACACAAATGGCAATCGTGATTGAAGTGTTGCTAGCTAGAATGAACATTTGAAAATTGAAGAACTTTCTGCAAGTCTATAGGTTGACCACATGGCGAGCTTTGAGTGGTTAGCCTATGGTTACGTGGCAAACCCTCATTGGTCGGCTTGCCATATCAGCTATGGTCGGCATCGAGGTACATCACTTACCCCTCACTTTCGAGGTCGAGCTAACTTGATCAACTTAGGCGAAGAAAATAGTTTTCTTTTGGTCAAGCCGACTAGCCGAGGTGAGTCATGAAGTCAATCAGTTGGGGTTGTCTTGTCAGTTTCAGAAATTTACTAGAGACCATTTATAATTGTGTGCTAGCGTCATCCCTCCCCAATTCAAAATCATTACCGGCAAGATTTACGGGGTGATGATTGGATGCTTTCCCAGTAGTCATCCGAGTGACGATTCAAGATGGAATAGTT
The DNA here is from genome assembly GCF_009389715.1 of Phoenix dactylifera. Classification (NCBI taxonomy): domain Eukaryota; kingdom Viridiplantae; phylum Streptophyta; class Magnoliopsida; order Arecales; family Arecaceae; genus Phoenix; species Phoenix dactylifera. Next base: position 132,005 of record NW_024067828.1, on the reverse strand, counting down.
GGCCAACGCATGGTGAAAATCGGCTAGCATCCTAGAATGGTTGCATTAATCTGGGCTGACCAAGGCTCTATATAATGTTAATGACCTATTCTCCATCTCCATTTCTAGCCCTCTGTAGTCAGTCGTTTAGAGAAAGGTTGAGAGTGGGTTAGCGCTTCATCTTTAGAGTCCTTCTCCCTTCTATTTTCGGTCATCGCTCCTTCTGGTCCTCGCCATCGGCATTTGTCTTCTCATCCCCCTACGAGAGCATCTTTAGTTTAAGTTTCTAGTAGGTCTTGATACTTTTCCCTAGTCTAGTAGTTTTAGGATCTTCATCCCTTGCTCCACCCTTCTATCCTATTCCTTCATTTACTCTAATTGGGGGAAATGATGAGGCTAATAGTGAAGTGGTTATTAGATGATGAGCCTGTGGCTCGATGCTCTCTTGATCGAACCTCCAAGGTCTTAGAACCCTCATTAGCAGTCGATTTCGCTTCAGCCACTGAGAAAATCATTTTGTGGGAGGCTGACTTGAAAAGGATCCAATCCAAGTATCATATTTGTCGGGGTTTTCCCCTAGTGTTGCCTCGCTTTTCTGGTCTAGTGACATTTATATGGGAAGGATAAGCTTTCCATTTATAAGAAAACTCTGAAGGTAGAACAAAGACTTCCTATTTTAATTCTTTTTGCCGAGCTCCTATATAGGTACCAGCTCATCTCGACTTAGCTCATCCTCAATGCTTGGAGGATGATCATTTAGTTCTTTTCCTTCATCACCCTTCACGGTTTTATTGCTTCTGTGGGGTTTTTCCAATCTTTCTTCCAACTAAAGGAGTATCCCCAAAATAATGATTGGTGGTACCTCTCTAGCATGAAAAACCCCCATTCGTGGTACCTCTCTATCTTTCTTCCATCCAGTCCTTCCTCCATTCACGGTCGGAAGGATCAATTTTTTAATGTGACCTCGAAAAAGGGTTGGGCCTTCTTGATGCAATAGACTATGCCAAGGAAGAAGGCGATGAATTTATTCCCTATTTTATCCAATGAGGAGTAGACGACGGTCAATATTCTTCTTGGTATGCAGGCATTATCCTTGGCTGAACTACTTTTCAAGGTCACCCTAGTGAATGCTGGCCTTAATCAGGTGCCTAACCAGGGTAACTTCTTGGTCTGATTGAACTTGTTTTTCTTTCAAGTGTTAATGCTTGGCTTTGCTGATCTACTTTCTCTTTTGTTTTTCTAGGGATAAAGTTCGATCTCAGCAAACTTATAGTCAAGGCCACCAAAGAAACCCTCAGCAAAAGGAAGTCTGGAGAGGGTGAGGTCGATCCTTCAATGAAGAAGAAGAAGATGGCATCCACTACCCCGCCAGTTAGTATTGCTCGGGTTGACGAGTGGCCTGATTAAGTGGGGTCTCCTAAGGTAGATCTAGTGGCATTGGTTTCTACTCGTCCTCCAGTTTTGGAGGCTCCTTAGGAAGTGGTTCCCGAAAGGGACTTTGAGGATGTACCGGCAACCGTGTCCGAGGCTAAGGGGCATAGGAAGCCATGTTCGAGGCTATGTTGGATTCCACGATTGTTCCATAGAATGTTCTAACCTTAGCAGCCATTGGTGAAGCTGCACCAACTGTCTACCTGAGACTGTCCCTTGGCCCGTTGGCCCTAACACAAATTTAGAATTCTTGCTCTTTCAGAGAGTATCTCATTGATGGCTCGGGCCCCCCTAGAAGGAGGTCTTCTTTGTCGTCCACCTAAGCTATACAGGAAGTCGTATAATGAACAAACTAAGAATGATCACACAATCTCTATCTGAATCTAGCTTCATTCACCATGGCCTGGGGCCTTTGGCCCTCGATGTCATTCGATAGAAAAAGTCAAGAAAACAGAGTTTATGAACGAATTCTATTTCATTTTTTTCACTTGTATGGGTTTTGATCAATCCAAAATAATCCAATGCCAACTCCTGTTGAATCATATACTCTGGGGGTGGGTGTAGGGCGGACGATTTTCAAACGAACATCTCATTCATTAGATAAAGAAGATCTCCAAGATGTCATGTTCTGCTACTTCAATGTTGGCACCTACTTCGGCTCCAACCATCGAGGATCTAAAAGCATCGAGGCTCCCAACCACCCCTATCCTCACCTCAAGGGGTTGAGCCAAATATCTATCGACTAGGGTGGACGGTTAGGGTTACCAACTCATTTTTTGATCCCCCCTACATCACAGGTGAGATGATCAGGGGGTTTATGCTTCTTATGGATGAGAGGCAACTCCAGTCGATGACGGTGAAAGAGCTTTTGACTTAGCATATATCGGGGCAGTTGAGGTATGCACCGATGCTCGAAGATTTTAATGCATTGTGTACAACTCATTTTTTTGTTGTTTGATCTATTTTATCTTTTTGACTGCAGAACACCTATATCGTCCAAGCCATTACAGCCATCATCTCGGCTTATTAGTAGAAGGTAAAGGGAGCCAAGCGCAAGGTCCACAAGGCCGAGCTTGGGAGGGATTTTGTAAAGTTAGGACAAGCGATGGTCCAAGAAGCAAGGGAGCACTCCAAGGGGCAAGCTTGTATTGCCGATGAGAAAAATCTCCGCTTCAAGGATGTACTCGTCGAGATGCAAGGATGGCTCGAGGAGGCAAAAAAGGAATTGAAGGAGAAGGTAGCTAGCTCAAGGAGGAGATCGCTTTGCTTAAGGAAACAACAATGGAGGCAGAGGGCAAAATTTCTTGAGCCAAGGAGAAATTCACCTATGCTGAGAACAATGTAGCTCAAGCCAAGGAGCAAGCTGCCAAGGCTAAAGAGAGGCCCGCTCGAGCTGAGGAGAAGGTTGTCCAAATCGAGAATAAGGCTCAGTAGGCGGGCGTTTGTTGAGCTTGATGTAGACTTGGAAGCTTTGTAGTTAATTTTTTAAAAGTGTGGTGGATGTAATCTTTAAGGCTCTCAATTAATGCTTCATTTCTTTTGCTTGTTGCACTTTCTTTTTTTTTTTCTTAGGTGTTCCAATGCATTAATAACTTGAAAATCTATTGGAAGACTATTTCTAACCATTGGAAGGGCTCAAAAAGTTGTTGGGAGTAAATAGCCATTTTGGTTTTGCAAAAAAACTAGTCATTACTATTGCCAATTGCAGTAGAGTTGACTCCACTTCTTTAGGGGTTGACTCGTGATCTTTAAGGATCAACGGTTCTTTTTTAAATGTTAACTCGAGAAAGTGCTAATTTTTGCTACTGAGGATGATAGTGTTATTTTGATGATTAACAAGCAATTATCTAGAGCATGCTATAAGTTAAATTGATACTTCATTTATAAGTTCATTACTCTCAGTATATTTGTTTAATTGAAAATGGATAAATGGCCTTGTTCATTTGGATGAATCTAACCTTGAGAATGCAGCAAAGTGTGGTTTGAGTCGACCCATAGGTTGATTGGGTCGACCCCGGCACATCAAGAAGTCATCTGGCACACTCCTGCAAAAATGGCACAAATGAACAGTGAGTTGGGTCGACCCAAGGTAAGCATGAGTCGACCCAACCTCCAAAGAACCTCAAAACACAACAGAAGAATGCTCTCTGGATTTACTGAGAGGGTCGACCCACACAGTGGTTGAGTCGACCCAATCTTGAGTCGACCCAAACCCTGAGAGGGTCGACCCAAAGACAAGACAGAAAGACAGACAGAAAATGGTTCTCTGGAATTACTGAGAGGGTCGACCCAAGAAGAAGTTGAGTCGACCCAAGTGGACTTTGAGTCGACCCAAAGAATGGTTGGGTCGACCCATGGGAAGGAAGGCTGAAATTGAGGTTTCTGTGGTTTCTGAGAGGGTCGACCCAAGGAATATTTGAGTCGACCCAAGTGAAGGTTGGGTCGACCCAAGGACAGGTTGAGCCGACCCAAACACGGGCTGAACATAACGGCTAGTTGTGCAGAAATGCTTTTTGGACTCCCAACGGCTATAAACGGCTAGTTTCTTCAATCCAACGGTTAGAAAGGACTATTTGGAGGTTGGAAAAGTATTTAAGAGGGAGTATTCATCAGAGGAAGCAAGCTTTTGGGAAAATACATCAAGTGCATTCAAGAAAGAACCCTAGCAAGGCAAGCTTCATCCAAGTGCTTCATTCAAGAGTCAAAAGAAAGGGGTTGAGCAGATTCAAAGAGTCATCAAGAGCTCCATCCTCCCTTGAAGAGTGAAGCATCCTTGACAAAGAAGAGCAAAGCGACTTCAAAGCGATAAATACTTTCTAACTCTTCTTTGTAGTTCATATTGTTTCATATGCTCATTTAGGAGTTTGAATCTTTCCTTTTGTTAATTAAACACTTTGTAAAGGTTAGTTGGTGAGCCCGCAAAACCAACAAAGATTTTTGGTGAACCCGGAAAACCAAAGTGTAAAGGTTAGTTGGTGAGCCCGCAAAACCAACAAAGGTTTTTGGTGAATCCGGAAAACCAAAGTGTAAAGGTTAGTTGGTGAGCCCGCAAAACCAACAAAGGTTTTTGGTGAACCCGGAAAACCAAAGTGTATAGGTTCGTTGGTGAGCCCGTAAAACCAACAAAGGTTTTTGGATTGTGAGCCCGGAAAACAATCCAACTGTAATCCGCGGGATTATAGTGAATTCCCAAGGGGACGCTTGGGGAGTGGACGTAGGTGCTAAGGAGAGCACCGAACCACTATATATTGTTGTGTTTGTGTTGTGCTTGTGCTTACGTTTATTCTTGCATCATCTTCTATCTTTGCACTAGTTTAAATCAGTCAAATAGTTTAAGAAAGCATCCACCGCACTTAATTAAGAAAACGGTTAAAGCACCAAAATTTAGAAGAAACCAATTCACCCCCCTCCTCTTGGCTTGTCACCTTGGGCAACAAGTGGTATCAGAGCAAGGTGCTCTAATAGTGCTCATTGATCTAACAATCAAGAGTTAAAGATCATGACAACCCAAGTGGGATATTCTATGAGTGAGGGACAATTAATTGATAGACCTCCACTATTTGATGGTATAAACTACACATATTGGAAAGCACGCATGCGCATTTTCATTCAAGCACATGACTACGATTTATGGAGTATCATAGTCAATGGGCTACACACAAACACTAATCATGATAAAGAAAGGGCTCAGCAAAATGCAAAAGCCATGAATATTCTATATTGTGCATTGGATGATAGTGAACTTAATAGCATATCTTTTTGCATAACTGCTAAGAAAATATGGAATATGCTTGAAGTTAAATATGAATGCACTAACATTTTTAGTGAATTTGAAACTAGTTCCGAAGAAGAAGAGCATCAAACTGAAACTGAAAATCTATGCTTTGGAGCACATGAAGTTGAGGTATGTACTCGAACACAAAGTGATTTCTCATTCAAAAATCAAGTACATACTGAAGCTCAATCTGATTTTACATTTGATGAACTTCATGATGCTTTTTCTGATTTATACTTAGAATATAAGAAGCTTAGTTTAAAGAATAAAAAGCTAAATCAGAAAAATCTATCTCTTGCTGAAAGCTATAATATAACTCAGAAAAATAATAAATTACTTTCAGAAGACAATGAAAGGCTAACTAAAGAAGTTAACAAATTTAAGCCTATAGTTGAAAAATTTACTATCAGCTCTGAAAAACTGAACTTAATGATAAATAATCAAAGAGCTGAATTTGAAAAGGCTGGATTAGGATATCAATCTTGGTACACACAAAAATTCCTTAATGATATATGTGTTAAATCCTCCACTATCTATCCTAAAACGGATTCTAATTTATCTAATGAACCTAATGAACAAAAACAGAAAATTAAAAATCCATCATCCACTTATATTAAATCAATGTTTGTTAAATTTAATAAGAGTATGCAGAAATACATTCCTTATAATCCTAAATTCTGCAAGCCTATGGACAAAATAGCCATTAAGAAAATATGGGTTCCAAAAGGAACAATAATAGCTAACCTACAAGGACCCAAAAGAGCTTGGGTTCTTAAGTTGAAAATCTGAATATTTTCTGTAGGTGTGTCTAGCACTCAAGGCTCCAACAAAAGATGCTAATTTAGAAATTGGGTGCTTTAGACATATATTAAAGAATGAAACTTAAAATATACTTTAGAAAAATAATTGAAATGAAAAGAATAATGAAATTAGTAATCCTTGCATCTCATCATTTTCTTTGCCTTAGTATCTAATTAAAACATAAATTGGAGGTATTAATCAATTTTGTGATATAGGTAATATTTTTAAAAATATAATCAAATCACTTCATTTTATAGTATGCCTTACTTACTGCTGGATAAGTTGCTAAATGATTAATCAATTTATTAAGAATAACTCTATGAATTCTCTATCTACTTGATTGAGAGTTTTTATCAATGGTATTATCTTATTGATCATAGACATGAGAATGTATACTTGGTATGCCTTTAAATATATGCACTATGAATACCAAGATTAAAGAAACCACTTTTAGCATATAAAATCAACTCATACTAGTATGGACTTAATCTCAAAAGACCTTGTCATTGGTTCACTTAGATTAATTTTTGCAAGGTCAAAGTTTGCTATGTATGTCATCTAGAAAAATAAACTAGAATCATTTCTAAATTTGAAAATATTGTTTCCACCTTTTAGCCGTTGGAAATTCTCCATAAGAACTTATTTGGATCTCTAGGATTGTGAACCTAGGAGATAAGCTCTCTAATTTTGTAATTATGGATGATTTCTCAAAGCTAATGTTGGTTTTATTCTTGGCACTTAAATTGAAATATTTTCTGCTTTGGCACAAACTTACAAAAGGTTTCAAATGAAAAAGGTTTGCAAACTATGAAAATAAAATTGTATCATGGCATAGTTTTGAAAACCAATTTCTTATTAAGTTGTGCACAGAAAATAATATTGAATACAATTATTTCTACACCAAGAACACCATAAATAAAATAGGGTTGATAGAATCCTTGAAGAAATGAAAAAGACAATGTTGTATGATAGTCATCTACTTAAATGATTTCTGTTAAAGGCTATCATCATTGCTTGTCATACATATGGTTTCTATTAGAAAACTCCTTTTGATCTTCTGAAAAATAGAAAATGATATATTGTATATCTTTTATATTTTTCAGTCATACATGTCATGCTTGATATGTTCTTATGAAAATAATGTCAAATCTGATAAAACAAATATTTCTTTGGATATCACTCTTCAAGCAATGTATATTGAAAATTCAATGAAAAGATACTAGTCGTAGAAATATCAATTCATACTATTCTTATTAAAACTAGATCCTTTATTGAGAATATAGTTTATCATTTTAATTCTATGTAACAATCTGAATTTTGATAGAAACAACTGTTTAAGATAATTTGATTAAAACTTAGCTAGCACGTCTTATTGATAATTATCTTATGCAAATAGAATCTAAGTTAAATTGATTCTGAAAACAAAAAAAATTTTGATTTAACTTTAATGAATCTTTCTATTGCCTCACATGCTTGTCCTTGAACCATTTTACTTAATGAAGTTATCTCTTTAGTTCAAGTGACTTGTGCTTGCTTATACTTAGGCAATCTCTTGAGTAAAGTGACTCAAATTCAATTATTGTCATGTCTCATGTTGAGTCATCTAGTTAAGAAATATGTTGTATGAATGTTTTTGTATCCTAGAGAACCTAATGAATTGCCTTCAAGAAAAGAAAAAAAGATTTTGCTAATGATACAGAATTTATGAGCAAGAAATTTCAACTTGAAGGACACATCGATGAAAGATACAATAAACATTCCCTTGCAAACAAAAAAAAAGAGAGAGATTTTCTTCAGCCAAGGGTGTAAAGAATCTAAAAGGTATTTGGCTTGAAGAATGCTAAATGCACTGGTAATCTAAACTCTTCTCTTGCGAGTTAGTTGAGCAAAATCAATAGTGTGAAAGAATTATATGGTTGCATGATTAAACCTTTAATTGTTGATCATCTTGATATCATGCTTCATTCTCATGCTAGTAATAATTGTTTCATGGTGTGATTAAACTACCTTTTTCTATATAATGCATAACCATGAAATACACAAGCTTATGCCTCAAACCTCTAATTCAAAATAACTTGTGATAAGCTATGAATCATTGGGCATAACGAAAATGCTGTTTGCATGGTATATATTTATATGCAGCATATTAGATTAATTTTTTATTCTGCTCTTTCATGTAATTACTTGAAATAATAAAAAGAAAGAGAGATAAAGAAAAGAAAATGAACAATTATTCAAGAGAATACTCCAATCTTTAGGAAAAGCAAAACAAGCATAATATATTTGGCACATTTGTGAGACTAATATGAACATTCCTTTTGGAAGAGATAAAATCTGTAATTAATTACATAAAAAGTTTGAAGTGAACATTTTAACCCTTCTATATTGCTCATCATAGGGATGGTGCTAATGGGGAGGCTAGTGGTAGTACCCGACACTATTTGACCCAACTATTCGGTGTAGGGCATATTAGGGACGGCACAAGAGGGAGGCTAGTGGTAGTACCTCGTGCCCCTTCCAACTCCACCGGATAGGGAGCAAATAGAGTATAGAGCATAGAAAAGTAAAATCAAAAGAAATGAAGATTAGAATATTCACTGAGTGGTTAAAGGAAGAAATTCAAAAATGAGGAAATGAATGACAAGATAAATGAAAGTATATAAAAAGCTTGTGAAAAGCCAAATGAAGTTTCGATCACTTGAAAACACACCTTAAGGATAAAAGCTTAAATTTAATTTAAAAATGCTTCTATCGTTGCGTTTTTGTAACTTTCATTATATACTTCAATGATTGCATCATTTTGGGGAATAACTCAATATGATTTCTAGATGAAATCTACGGTTTAAGAAAAATAGAATTACTTTGGATACCTTGGTTGGTTGCTCCGATACGCATATGAAACATATCATTTTTTTATCTTATAAGTGTACTGAAATTGGTCTAAATGATGTGTTTTTCAATGATCTTGATTGCAAATAAATGGTTCTAAACATATGATATTATTTTGATATTAAAAAGATTTATGGTGCTTCATATATACATTGCTGAAAAACTATGACTAAGAAATTAATTTTTTTTTCCTCTCCTACATTATTAAAGACTTCTATCAAAATATATATGTATATATATATTATTAAAAGAGTGAATGATCTTAAGTTTAGAAATATTTCAGCTCACTCAAATGATTCTTAAAAGAAAGAAAATGTAAATGCTTTTGAAAGAATTTGAGCTTCAAATGAATTATTTTCTGATTAATATTTCAGTACATTTTCTCAAAGATTAAGAGGAAGCATAACTTGTTCTTAAAAGATTAAAAAGAGTGATTGCTATAAATTTTGAATAATTCTAGATCACTCTACATTCTTGATATCATAAAGTTTCAGTTTTATTCACATTTATCATTAAAATCTGAAATTCAACAAAAGATAAGAATAATTAAAGAAGAATGCATCTTTTAAGGGGGAGCTTTAGATATTCAGTATCTTATCCTAAAGTTACTTTAATTTGATGCATACCTTGAATTTTATGGATTGATTTTGATGAACCTCCTTATATTGCAAGACTTGCTTTAATTATATAATAAGTTTATACCTTGAGATGAGTTCTATAAAGGTTGTCTTATCTCAAACCTTGAGTCTTATGAAAATAAAATATATTTTCGAGATTGACAATTTTATTGAACAAATTCTAAAACTCTCAAATGGAATGATTAATTAAGGGGGAGAAAGAAAATTTCAGAGGGAGAGATCATATAGAACTTAATCATGTAAATTCACAACTAAAGATGAGAGAAAGATTACTAAATGTAAAGTGGTATTAAACTTTGTGCCTCATTGAATATCTTTTGAAAGTTGGATTTTCATCTGTACTTAACTGGTAAATCACTTGTTTTGAAAACTAAGTGAAAAGGATTCCATTTGTCTTAGTATTGGAAATTTACTTTGGAATCTACTAATGAGCTCTTATTGGCTTGCACTTTAGTGTTTCAATCATGAGCCAATTCATTTTAATTGATTTTGATGATATGATCTTTAAAGGAGTAAAAAAAAGTCTTTAAGAGAGCTTTCAAAGAACTTTCAAAGCCCTGAATTTTATGTATCCTACATTGCATAAATTCATATTTTGGTATCTATGCTCCAATACTTTTATATCATGAAAGAACTTTGAAGTCATTAAGAATTAAGGATTCAACATAATCTTATGTTTTTCGAGTATATAAGTTTTGATCTTTATCTGCTCTTGTACTATACTCTAAAAATTAATTAGATTGCTCTCATGTTGCTATATACTTAATATATTAAAAAAAAAGGTATTGAAGTTTCATTCGTGCTTTCTTTGAATATTATTCTTGATACTCCTTGAAATAACTTGAAAAAGATTCCATCTACACTTGATTTCAAAACTATCTTTGGAATCTACATTTAGAGATCACTTCTGGCTTACATCCTTAATATCTCATTCCTAAAGCCAAACACATAGAAATAAGATATCATTTTATTAGGGATCGTGTGCAAAATGGAAACATATGTATTGAGCATATATGTACTGAAAAACAATTAGCCGACATATTCACAAAACCCTTGAGTGAAGATAGATTCTGCACGCTAAGGAGAGAATTAGGTATATGTGATCCTTTTTATTGAAGAAATATAAAAGGGAGCCAGTAGTCTCATGATACATTCCTCCAATTTCTAAAAATCCATGAAACATGAGTCAAACTTGTTATCTATAGATTCCTTACTCATGTATCATTGTCCCAGAAAGAATTTATAAGGATTGGAAGCAAGGAAAATTTTTAGAAGCAAAAAGGAAGAGAAAAGAAAAATACTGCACTTGGGTCAATCCAACCCAGAACAGGGTCGACCCAACGTTGAGTCGACCCAAGAAGTTTCTTGAGTCGACCCAACGTCGGGATCCCACTATTAAAAGGGGGACCCGTGAGCTATCTAGGGCACTGTTTGCCCTTGTCCTCTTTTGAAAACCCTATTCCCCACTCTCAAATCTTCTCCAATCATCTCCACACAGTAGATTACTTCAAGATCTTGGAGAAATGGGACCCAAGAGAGTCGTAGCCAAGCGATCTGGGAGAGTCTCATGATCTTGTTTAGAGCCTAGGATATGTATCTAGTTCTCATATGTATTTTGTGTTTATCATGCATCTTTAAACTTTGATTAAGGAACATTGTATCTGCTTTGATCAATGAAGTTTGAAGTTTATCATTTATTGCATTTTTTTCCCATGTATCTTTTTGATGATAACAAAAAGGGGGAGAAGTAATGAAAGAGTACTTTAGGAGAAGCAAAGATCATCTTGGGGGAGAAGTAAAGAAAGAGTATCTTAGGAGAAGTAAAGGGAGAAGTAAAGATATCTTTAGAGTAAATAGAGTAACAAAAAGGGGGAGAAGTAAAGAAAGAGTAATAAGAGGAGAAGTAAAGAAAGAAAGAGAAATAATTTGTAAAACAAATTGAAAATCATATAGGAAAGCATATACATCCAAGGGGGGGCAATTTGCAACAATGAAAATGATCAACTCAAAAATTTATATCAAATTTCAGAATTTGGCACACATAAATTCAGAATTTGGCACGCACCTCTCGCACCCCGATACATAGCCTGAAACTCATATTATCTCAAATTTTTTAAGTTTCATCGCTAATGAATTATAAATGAAAGGGGGAGCAATTCAAAGAGTCAAATTGGCAACATTTAAATGATATAGGGGGAGATTTCACAAGTATATATGAAAAGCTGAAATTCAGCAGTTTAATCCCTTTTATAAACTGATTTTAAAGACAAGTATCAATAGGCTTATACTCTTTATTTTGTAATCATCAAAAAGGGAGAGATTGAGGATGATAGTGTTATTTTAATGATTAACAAGCAATTATCTAGAGCATGCTATAAGTTAAATTGATACTTCATTTATAAGTTCATTACTCTCAGTATATTTGTTTAATTGAAAATGGATAAATGACCTTGTTCATTTGGATGAATCTAACCTTGAGAATGCAGCAAAGTGTGGTTTGAGTCGACCCATAGGTTGATTGGGTCGACCCCGGCACATTAAGAAGTCATCTGGCACACTCCTGCAAAAATGGCACAAATGAACAGTGAGTTGGGTCGACCCAAGGTAAGCATGAGTCGACCCAACCTCCAAAGAACCTCAAAACACAACAGAAGAATGCTCTCTGGATTTACTGAGAGGGTCGACCCACACAGTGGTTGAGTCGACCCAATCTTGAGTCGACCCAAACCCTGAGAGGGTCGACCCAAAGACAAGACAGAAAGACAGACAGAAAATGGTTCTCTGGAATTACTGAGAGGGTCGACCCAAGAAGAAGTTGAGTCGACCCAAGTGGACTTTGAGTCGACCCAAAGAATGGTTGGGTCGACCCATGGGAAGGAAGGCTGAAATTGAGGTTTCTGTGGTTTCTAAGAGGGTCGACCCAAGGAATATTTGAGTCGACCCAAGTGAAGGTTGGGTCGACCCAAGGACAGGTTGAGCCGACCCAAACACGGGCTGAACATAACGGCTAGTTGTGCAGAAATGCTTTTTGCACTCCCAACGGCTATAAACGGCTAGTTTCTTCAATCCAACGGTTAGAAAGGACTATTTGGAGGTTGGAGAAGTATTTAAGAGGGAGTATTCATCAGAGGAAGCAAGCTTTTGGGAAAATACATCAAGTGCATTCAAGAGAGAACCCTAGCAAGGCAAGCTTCATCCAAGTGCTTCATTCAAGAGTCAAAAGAAAGGGGTTGAGCAGATTCAAAGAGTCATCAAGAGCTCCATCCTCCCTTGAAGAGTGAAACATCCTTGACAAAGAAGAGCAAAGCGACTTCAAAGCGATAAATACTTTCTAACTCTTCTTTGTAGTTCATATTGTTTCATATGCTCATTTAGGAGTTTGAATCTTTCCTTTTGTTAATTAAACACTTTGTAAAGGTTAGTTGGTGAGCCCGCAAAACCAACAAAGGTTTTTGGTGAACCCGGAAAACTAAAGTGTAAAGGTTAGTTGGTGAGCCCGCAAAACCAACAAAGGTTTTTGGTGAACCCGGAAAACCAAAGTGTAAAGGTTAGTTGGTGAGCCCGCAAAACCAACAAAGGTTTTTGGTGAACCCGGAAAACCAAAGTGTGTAGGTTCGTTGGTGAGCCCGTAAAACCAACAAAGGTTTTTGGATTGTGAGCCCGGAAAACAATCCAACTGTAATCCGCGGGATTATAGTGAATTTCCAAGGGGACGCTTGGGGAGTGGACGTAGGTGCTAAGGAGAGCACCGAACCACTATATATTGTTGTGTTTGTGTTGTGCTTGTGCTTACGTTTATTCTTGCATCATCTTCTATCTTTGCACTAGTTTAAATCAGTCAAATAGTTTAAGAAAGCATCCACCACACTTAATTAAGAAAACGGTTAAAGCACCAAAATTTAGAAGAAACCAATTCACCCCCCCCCCCCCCTCTTGGCTTGTCACCTTGGGCAACAGCTACGTTTGGTCTTTTGCCTATGGCCGTTATAGGACCGACTCATCTAGTTTTGAGGTTGTCTAATGCTTGCTAGGGGTCTACTCATGATCCACTTGTGTTGACTTGCAAATGGGCTAGTTTTCATTATTTTTTAACTCTTGTCTATGGCTCAGTAGGCGGGCATTCCTAACTGAATTAAAACTTTTTGCAAATACCTAAAATCAGTAAACCATTTCATTTGAAACATTTCAATAAAACTTAGTAAAAGCTGAAAATGCTTCATCTTTATATTCTAAAAATAAAACCCAAGTAAAATGAGAAAAGTCATCGATAATCACAAAAACTATAATGTTTACCTCCTAGGCTAGTGGTTCTAGTGGGTCTAAACAAATTCATATATAATAACTTCAATAGCCTAGAAGTTAAAACAACATTCTTTGTTTAAAAGATACCATAATTTTTTTTCAATTGATATGTATCACTTATTCTATCTTTTTCAAAATTCAACTTAGGTAATCCTACAACAAGATTCTTTTTGATAAGTTTTAAATTCAAATCCAAGCTTGCATGGACCAATCTACGATGGCATAACCAACTAGTCTTATTGGTTTTGGCACATTGTAACTAGATATTATATATTGTATTGATAGATCATCCAAATCAATCATGTAAACATTATCATATTTATGTCCAATAAACTTTATGCCATCATCATTGAGACTAGAAACTATGCACATAGAATATTCAAATACAATACTATAATGTATTTTGTTGAAAACCATCTATTAATAAAATATTTTTAATGAAGTGGAGAAAGTGATACCAATATTACCATTCTAATGATCTTCCCTTTATCGTTGTTGCCAAAGGTGACCATCCCTCCATCTTTTATCTCGAGATTTATGAATTGAGATTCATCGCCTATCACGTGCCTTGAACAGCTGTTATTGAGATACCATCTTCTTTTTATCCCACCAGCTACAAGATCCACCTACAATCAAAAATTTAAGTTTTTATTTTATGTACCCAGGCTTTCTTAAGTTTTTTTTCGTTAGTCACAATGGTTTCTTCTGGAACTCGCACTTTCTTTACAAAAGTATTACCATATCTTCTAAAATTGCATGCATAGAATTTATGTTCTAATCTACCACAGCTGAAATAAGTAATATTTGACAAACTTTCATTGGAAGTTTAAATCAAAAATATTTTTTAGAAATTTTTGCTTTTTTTGCAGGTTATAACCAAGACCGGCTTTGTTATAAATTGCTCTTTGATTATCTAAAATCATTTGAAGTTTTTTCTGAATTTAAAGAAAATTTATCCACAATAGGTTTTAATCTATCTACTTCCTTCTTTAAGTTCTGATTTTCTTTTGTTAATAATATCTTTTCCTTTGAAATTTCTTCCTTTTGATTTGCAAATACTGATTTTTCATTTTGGATCTTTATTCTTTTGTCCTACCTTCTTTAATTCATCTAAAAGATCTTAAAAGACTTTTTGAAGTTCATCAAAAGTACACACATTTGAGTGGGTCTCCACTTAAATCGAAGTGGGACTAGATTAAACAATGAGGGTCCCACATTAATGATCTGGGTTATTAAATGTAATCTATTACTTTTAAACTACTTCAGCACTAAAAGTAATATTATTTGGAGATCCTTACACCATGAATCAAGTAGTTAAATCAATATATTAATTTATATTATTTAAATTATTCGATTCTTTGACCACTTAGTGCATCCAAATTACATAATTTTTTTATGTGTAAGCAGCTTAAATATAATAGGTCATATCTAATAGTTAGGATTATCAATGCAGAACCTACATCATCCAATCTAGATCTGAGTGGATCTGAGTAAAGATTGACTCAAGTATAACCAAGGCTATATATACAAATGTGCGCATGCATACAAACATGGCTCTTTTAATTACCATTTTTTATGTACATATGCATGTGTATGTGTTTATATGTATGTATGTAGGTATGTGTATTGTATATGCATCTATGTATTGTATATGAATGTATGTTTGTGTATGTATGTTTGTATGCATGTGTGTCTATATATATGTATATACGTATATACATACCTATATACATATTCATATATATATGTATGTATGTATGCATATACGTGTATATACATATATAGGTAGGTTCATACATATGTAGGTATGTACTTGTGTAGGTAGGTACATAGGTAAGTATATACGTATGTAAAAGAATTGTTACTAAAAATATTGTCTTTTGTTTTATATTCATTATGATGTAGTGTTGTATTTAGCTTGATTATTTTTCGAATTTTTCCTTCTTTAGTTATTTCTTTAATTTCATAGATGCATGTATAACATATTTAATAACTGAATAGAAATGTTCCTTTTAAGTACCATTTCTTATATTTTTCTATATCAAATAATTTAATTCAAAAAATTTCAATCATGCAGCAAACTATTTTCTAAAAACCTGAGTTGGTCCTTTAGCTCTTCAGGATCCAATATTGGGTACTCGCACAAATTTTTGAGTTGGATTTTTTATAGATGCATAGATAACAGATTTAATAACTGAACAGAAACGCTCTTTTTAAGTACCATTTCTTATATTTTTCTATATAATTCTCAATTTGTGTTTCATTGTTGGAGATGGCATTTTAGATGCATCAAAATTAATATGTATATATACATATATAATGTAGCAAGCTGTCAACCAAATTCTGAATTACTATTATTATTTTTTTTTGCTAGACCAGGTAGTTCATACAACACGTGTACGGACGCACCCAATAAAATCGGAAAACAGAATATCACGGAGCTTCCGAGGCAGCTCCCCATCTCCCATCCACAGGATGCTATCGGAATGGTTAGCCACGTAGGTGGCCACCCAATCCACAGCCCCATTTGCTTCTCTAAACACATGCTTTGCCTGGACAACCCCTCTGTCCCTCATCATCATCCAGATATCGCAAAGCAAAGGATGGTCACTAACAGCGACCCTCGGACCCCATGGATCCAGCTGATGATCGTAACCGAGTCACTCTCTAAGATGACTGAACCAGCTGAGAGCACACGCTGAGCATATTGAAGATCCGCCCAGGCAGCCCTCAGCTCCGCATCAGAAACCGTGCAGTCAAATAACTGACAGCCTCCCGCTGCCACGACAAAACTCGCTCCTAATAACAAAACTCGCTCCATCCTTAGTGCCTCCATTCAGCACCGATCCATCAAAATTGACCTTAAGCAAGCTAGGAGGTGGGAGCTTCCAGGTGAAGAACACCGTACGAGGAGCTGCCGAGGCAGAATGAAAACTCCAGATGTTCCGAGCTATAAAAAATCCCTTAATCACTATTCGAAACCGCGTTTGGCCCTTGACCTTTTCTGGATCCAATACTAGGTGTTCGTTGGATTTGGATTTAACATATATATCCAAGTTCTATTGAGTGGATGGCAGTACGGCAGTGTTGCTTGGGGTTGGAGAGAACTAGAAGGAGCAGATGTATTTTGAAGGAGAAGGTCAGCTCCAGCCTTGTCTTCTGTTCTTTTAGCCAAATCATGGAAAAGGACTCACGAAAGTGTTCGCCTCTGCGTTTGGAATGCATCATATTGACTACTCGGGGCACGATTTTCCTCCATTTGCAGAGAGCTGCCATATGGACTGTAGAAACTAGGATGGTTCAAATACCCATGTCTGAAAATTGAGACCCATAACCCTTAGTTTGTTCGACCACAATACAAGAGGTTTCATAGGTTGGCTAACAAGAAATGACCGAGGAAAATCTTATTTGGACATATCATGAAGAGCCGGGGCAACTTTCCATGCGGACAAACAGCATAAAAAGTGCCTATCTGAACATGATCTCGAGTTTCAGGCACACTTCCTTGATTTCGTTCTCATCTTCAGCTCATCAGCACATATGCGATGACTAGCTCATTGAACTTATCTAAGAAAGCACACCTATTCCAATTCCCCCGTTCTTCAAGGACCCAGCATTCTTGACCACAAAAGGCACATGTTATGAGAGGCCCATAAAGGGTCATAACTCTAGATTCAGTTAGCAGTCTGGTCCTCTAACGTGAAGCCATGTTGGAGCAAAAGCATTAGCACCAGAGAGCCACTTATGCCAATGTCATGATGATCTTCATGTTTTGTGCACTTTTGTCAATAGTTCAGCTTCCTGCATCTTGCAAGCCTGCCATTGCAAATTAAATATATAAACACCAAAAAGTACCTTTGCAAGAAACCCTTAGAAATACTACCACTAGGACAATCAGAAATCGTATACACCAAAAGGTGAGGACAAAAGCCTATCATGCGATCTTCAAACATCCTGCTCCCAACTGGCACAGTTGCTGTACAGTAATGCAAACTACTGAACTTCCTAAAACTAACACATGAACAAAATCCCATCAATGCTCGCAAGGACTATGAAAATCTGTCGAACATCTACTGTGAAACACAATTTTGCCATTTGTACTTAAAATTACATTTCCATTCATAGCGTGATAACCAACTTACAAGGCATATGATCATCCTATGTTTTCTAATCGCAGATGCAGGCAACTCAGGAAGAATTAAATGGGAAAAACAATACACCTTGGGCTACCATTTGCCTTCACTTAGCTCGCTAGAACATGAATTTCTATCATATTGAACCATGAAATCTATCCTGGAATGGCTGCCTATGAACAACACTGGAAACCTTTAACATTCACCTCACAAGCCAACCCATTTCACCCATTTGAAAGCTTTACCTACTTTGAAAGGAAGCTCATAATCTCTTGAAGCAGCAGGTTCTCTTCTTACTGCCTCTGGTTCAGACCACACATATACCCCACGTTCTTGCCAGCTTCCAGGAACAGTGTTGTCAAGGATCACAGCCACAAGAAATGCAATGACCATGTTGAATGACAGAAGTGTGTTCAAAACATAATTTACCTGACGAGAACACAAGTATAAGACAATTAGATCAGTGTATGCAACATGCTACAAAAGTTGGTCATGAATGAAATACAAACTCATCAAATGCTTTGGCAAAACATTTATCAACATATCTACAAAAAGAAGAGCACGGTAATAAATTGCTTCTCTATGGTCATCTGCATGTCTTCTTTATGGTTATTTGCGCATCAGCCCCACTAACAATAATGCAAGCGCCGAGGAAACCAAGACCATAAGCATTAGAATATATCAGTTTTAAGCATAAAACTAAGCACATTTTTGAGACTCTGCAAGGGAAGCCTCAGATTTGCCAGTAAATTGCCTTGTTCAGGGTGACCTGGAACTGGAAGGAAAGCAAGTGCAGTATTTTTCTGAATAATCCTTCCAGCACATTTCGAGTACTTCAAAACACAGTATTTTACTGATGTCTTGACAGATGCGGCCATGCATAGAAAAAAAAAGGGCAAGGCAAAACAAAATCCATATTTATCCTCAAAAAAAATTGAGAAAGAATTTGCGATCGTTGAGGAACTCAGCTATGGCAGAGTCTTCACAGAGAGTTTAATCAATCATATGGTCACTGAAATAGGATTTGTGGGTCTCATTTTGTTCTGGTGTTATGACTTGTGCTTATTTTTGATCCCTTGGTTTTTTAGCAACATCAGCTGCCACAATCTGCTAGCAGGAAAGGTTTGTTTTTTAGCACTATCTAACGTCATTCATTAGAGTAGCCATGGTGAATCTCTATATTAATGAGAAACCATCTTTTTCTCCAAACAAAAAATTATGGTGAATCTATTTTTCAGCATGGACTAGCCTGCGCTAGTGGGCACATCTAATTTTAGTTATTATTAAGGTTTAAAAATCAAATATTAATCTGATACCAGGGGTGGATATGGTATGTGCCATCACATGCCATACCGACCAATCAGACCGATTGGTAAGCTTTGAGATGACTGGTATTTTGTACAGCCTATTATGGCCTTTAAAATTATTCTTCTTTGCAGTTTTCTGATACTTTATTGTCTCAATGCTATATTTTTGCAAGAAATATGGTAGCAGTATCACCATAAGTGCCCTAATCATAATTTTCGACATGGTGAAGTTTTATATTACTAGTTTATTACATAATGTCATGTAACCTGCAACTAAAAACATATTGATAACATATATGTGTTAATGATCGAAACCAAAGACTCCCGGATTTCCCATGCTTCGATCATGGATTCATGCTCTACGGTATGAATTCAGTGATCAAAGACATTAGATCCACTAACAACAAAATCCCCACCTTATCTTTTCAATTAAACACTAAATAACCTTCAAAAAAATTCAAGAAATTGTAAAATAAGGGACTCGTAGAATGATTTATTAAACTAGAGTGATTTTTTCATAAATGTCCATGGTGCTTGCTTCAATCCCGCATTCCTTGCTTTCAAATCAACGGTTCTACCTCCCTCTTCTTGTTGCCATCTTCAAATGGTGGGAAGCAAAATTTACAAGTATAGAAAGGAACATCCCAAGGCTATCAGGCTGTCCCGCTTGGTTTTCCCCTAGTTCAGGCTCTGCATGGACCAAACCAAAGCAGTGCACCACATCCAAATTTATCAGGTGCCAATATGGGTGCATTGGACTGCCTTTTTATCACTTTTTGATGAAGGATTAGATATAGATGTGGAGAGAAGGGTTTATCACTGCTTTAAAAGGTTTCTCGAGACTACAACAGATAAAATTTGTTATTGGCAAGCCAAAATATTTGTTAAAATGAACTATCATGAAGTGTAAAAGTTGGAATTTTACCTCTCAATGATATGGATCACTATGGAATTTTATGATGCATAAATAGATAGGACTTGGAACATTTTTTATGAAAAATTTTATGGGAAGAGTGACATGAGTGGCACTGAAAATATAAGAGATAGGTGATAATTATATTTAGATTATCAAGTTCTTGCAGTTTTGAACTCACTAACCTAGTGCGACCCAATGTCAAGGCCCAGTCACAGGTGACCTGTCTAATTGTAGGTTAAATTGTGGATGGGCCAAATTATTCTTTCTTTTACTCCATTCCTCTACTTCTGCCAATGGTTTCTCTTATTCTAAGCGAAAAGAACCAAAACAGTGTTCACTTCCTTTCTTCAACTGATGGTTGCTCCCCTTTTGAGCCAAAATAAAAATAATAGAGGAAGATGAGAGTAGAAGAGAGAAGAGGACTATCAGACCTTCTCCCAACTCAAGTAATCACAGGTTTCCTCCTCCAAAGATCACTGACCCTCCTCCCAACTCAAGCGACAATGGGAGTCATCCTCCATGGATCAGACAATGATTGATGTCAAAGTGTTCACTGCCATGGTTCTCGTGGATGATGAAATATTCCATCAATGATCCAGTGACAGATTGCTTCACCATGGATCTGACAAAGGTAGGTCTATCTGCCACTGATTTGGTGACGACGAACTGTCCACCATAAATCCAATGACGGCAGACTCCAACTATCATGTCCCACAATGTCCTCCTCCATGGATCTAGAATAACTCCTTCCTCCTCTTTCCCTTTCACCTTTTTTGTCCCTCTTTTTAGAATTTTTTTAATATATTGAACTGGATGGCTGAAACCATTTGAACTCGTCCTGGTCAAGTGGTTCAATCATTCAACCATTCAACCCATCTGGTCCAACAGGCTTTCCAAAATTCTAAGATTTTTGGTGCCTTGATCTGGTAGAGCTTCTGCATGACAATGTCAAACCATTTTTCCCAAAATTCCAAGATTTATAGTCACCAAATCTAGTGAAGCTGATGGGTGATGGTTTTGATAGGTTGACTCCTGGGCCTTTAAACACTGGCTCTGGGACTGAAATATGATCCAAAAAGGTATGACAACATTTGTAACTCGCTATCAACCTACCAGCCTTCCAATATGAAGTAGATACTTAGCCAAGGCATCTTCAAACAAGTGAGAGCTAGTTATGAAGCTTAAAAGGCAAGTTGGTAGGTGATGAGACAATCTTCTTGCTTACACAATCTAAGCATATGCAAGTTGGGATTGGCCTACAAGATTCCCTGAAACTTGGGAGAACTGATGATTACAAGGAATTGCTTTAAATTAAGTAGGATATAACTTAGTTTGACAAATCTATTGATATCATCCTCCACAAGACAACAAATGCTAAAAGCATCATTCTAATATAACTATTCATGACTAAGAGTTAACTAAAAATTGCATCAACATATAATAAAAAATAGTGTAAACCAGCATTAAATGAGTTGTTTATGTATGCCAAATCAAGCTTCATATACTAGAGCTCTCTGCCAATCAAGGGAATCAAAAATGCTAACGTTTGAAGTAGAATGTCATTAACAGTTATTGTTAGAGTTACAATGATTTTTTTAGGGTGTTAAAGTACAAAACAGTACTTATCAAATTTTGGATTCTTAACCTTGAGCTGTGAACATTTATTTGATCAACATTAGGTATGATAGGTTTGCTATTGTGCTGACAGAAAACGTACTGTGACAGCAAAATGTAGGGCCATCAAGTTTCCCTTCTTTTGGTGCTATGTTCTGTTATGTAGCATCAAAATGTCCAAAACCAATTGCACTCGCTTCCTTGGATAGGGAATGAAACTGCAGACTGCTTAAAAAGTGCTTCCAATTTCTGAAACTCAATATATAAAATATGTAATTGACATTTCTCTGGACATTTCCATCTTCTGAGCAAATGCATTACTATCTCATAAATATCTAGTCCTTTAACCATCCATGATAGCTCCAACACTCTGGCTATCTATGACTTGTTAAGATGCAAGCAAAGGCTCCAAAACAAGCCTCATAATCAGAAACTAGGAGTGCCGTAAACTAGATTATCCGATGTTTAACTGCAGTAACTAGATGTCCAATTGGTGGTAAAGGCGCTCTTGTCAACAAGAATTACAACATCTCAACCTGAGAGAACAAGAGAATTGTCATGTTATTAGCATCAGTCATTCCCACAAATTTTCATCATCTTTCCAATGCATGCTTCAAGAAAATGATAAACATCACAAATCCACACTGCTAGCTTCCAAAGAATTCATCCAACCATCAAACCTACGTATTTTGTCTAAAATCAGAATCCCTGTCTACATCAAACATCATTTGGACACATTAAAATTCCTGCCTTTCTACAGCACATAGAAGCCAAATCCAAAACTAATAACTCCTTTTGTTTGACTTTCACAACCAGATTCCAATTATCCCAAAATTATTCAAAGTCAGATCACTATTTCCTGCATAAGACAAAGAATATTATATGTTTATTGGGGAGAAAAAGAACAGCATGAAAATCAGCTAGATATATTCCTACAAACAATTAATTGTTGGTCCCAGGCATTTCTTACATTCAAGATAGAAAAACACTGAGAAAATATAAATTTCTTCCTTCATAATTAAAATTAAAAGCAATAAATTGAATTTTATATAGCTTAGAGGTGGTTTATGAGAAAGTTGACAACATACCCCTCCAAATCCCGTCTGGAAAGGTCCATGAGATGCAACAATATATGGCTGGAAGTAACTTTGCACGGAAGAGTTTGCATTAGGAACAAGACCGTATTGCTGAAAGTAAGCAGGTATAGATAAGGAGAAAAACAATGAGAGCCCAACTATGATATTATTTCTGGAGCTTCCTGTCTCACTGTAACGGAGATTTGACAGGCCCAGAGCAGCAAGCATGGCCCACATAAAGCAAAGAAGAGCAGCAACCATTACATCAGGGATAGAAGCAATAAATCCTCCAACTTTACCTGTATGCATTAGAGACAATCGAGCAACGCATAAGGGCATACATAATTTGTTAAGAAGATAACATTAAAAAA
Source organism: Phoenix dactylifera (assembly GCF_009389715.1). Taxonomy (NCBI): domain Eukaryota; kingdom Viridiplantae; phylum Streptophyta; class Magnoliopsida; order Arecales; family Arecaceae; genus Phoenix; species Phoenix dactylifera. The sequence continues at coordinate 108,773 of NW_024067828.1, read as the reverse complement.
GCAGGAAGAGAGACTATAATAAATTGAAAGAAATATAATACAGTAAGATCACTCCCATCTCAGTTAATTTTCATTCTTCATGAGCAATTTGGTCAGTCAACTGTTGAAAATATAAACTGAAAGATAACAGAACCACTGCTTACCAACAAATGATAACAGTATCAGAATGACGGCACCCAACTCAACTGCTCTCCGGCTACCCATTTTGGTTACAGCAATGGTGTGCACATTTTCTGTAAGGGTTGTCGACCCAACTCCTGTTCCCCAGACACCAGCTAAGACACTAGAGACACCTTCCATACCAATTCCCCTGCTGAGTACCCCAGCTGTTGGGGGTCTTGATGCCACCAATAGAGATGATGCATGGTATGAACCAACCTTGAAAAAGAAATGACATGATATTGTTAGAAAAGATGAAAGAAGTTTCTATGTTTCTCTTTTCAGAAATTAACATGGTAAGTAGGAGTGGCTTTTATTATCCTAATGCATCAAAATACAACTCCAAACAGAAAAAAGTGGCAAGGCAATAGTCTAACCTCAAGACTCTGAATGGTTCTCATGAAACTCTCTGGTGTTGTATTGGCTATGCTATTATGTTATTGGTGCAAATGTTGAAAGAAAACAGATGAGTTGCTTACACAACAAAGACCCTCAAATGTTGCATTAGGCAATACAAATTAGAGTAGCCGCTGCATAAACTGCTGTAACCATCTAGCCTTTTCCCAACTACCTAACGTCAACTTTATGGATCCTCATTTACCAAATATTCCTATTTAAGGCCACATCTCATGTTTATTTTAGGATCTCCAGATCCTTCCTCACAACCTTCATCCATGTTGCCTAAGGTCTTCTCCTCCTTTTCATATTGTCTTCGGCACAAACCGAAGTACTTTTCTTATTATATCTCCTCGCATCTTCGTTATTCATGTCCATTACCATCTCAATCGATTTTATTAACTTATGCAATTCCTACCGTTCCTCTAATATATTTAATTGTTATTTTATCTTTTTTAGTTTTACCATATATCCATCTTAGCATTCTCATTTATGCTATACTCACTTATTTTCATATACTTTCTTAATTGCCCAACACTCTGACCCATACAACATGACAGGCCTTACTGTTAGTATATAAAATTTTCTTTAGGTCTCCAAGATACACGCTTATTACATAATATTCCAGATGTACTTCTCCTTTTCATCCAACCAATATAGCCGTTACAAAATCTGATACAAATTATTAGCATTAATTTATATGATTGTCTGCAAAAGTAACAAGAATAAGCAACCTATATGTTTATATATATATATATATATATATATATATATATATATATATATATATATATAAGAGCAAAACAATTTGCCTCTCCACCAAAATAATGATCTAAATTCAACATTACAAAAATTCTTTACATAAACAACATTTTCCTGATCTCAACACAGATCTCCACGATTATAAGGAAAAATAACCTAAGTTAAACTTGTAAGCATTCATGGCTTATCTTTTACTAGTCTTAAATTTCTTCACTATACTTGCCTATCTACTACTGTATAAAGAGAAATCTTGGAGTTAGACACGCAAGACTGGACTCCAGAAGCGAAACCGCCATATATGGGACCCTCACTCTAAATATCCATGGACACATGAAGCATGATTCCAGAAGCATGGAAGCTAAAGTCTATCACACTTTTTTTTTTTACCTCTCAAGAAACACCTTCTGAACCCCATCTTTCTCCATGCTGCAACCACACTCCCCCTTCCCCACCCCCACCCTCTCTCTTGGCTCCCTTTTTTATTTGATATACAAGCATGAAGTACTAGTTATTCCTAAAGGACAGAATATGTATTTGAAAGGTAATATAGTTCGTATAGTTGTTATGCCACTCGCCACCCAGCCAATGTCCTCATGCTTGAATTCTCAATTTTTGCTCAAATCATGTTACCATGTGACAACTATGATTGCCTCAACCTTATTATAGGTTCAAGCTTTGTATCATAAGTTCAATCTATATTTAGAAATTATGTCTTTCATCAATGATAAAAAACTGAAAATTCTTCGAGAAAAAGTTTTGTAAACAAGATGGTACAAGAGAAAGAGTGTCCACAAATAATTAACATCATACAAAGACACCATTGTTGACGTGAAATGGAGTCAGATACCAATTAATATAGTTCATACTAGCTGGTTGGTGCAAGTACTAGCTATGACTGGTCCACTATTTCATGATGTAGAAGTATCCGGTGCAAGAAACAATCCTTCACAAAATGCAAGAAGTTACATGAGCTCCAAGTAAAAATGAAGTTAACAGACCAATTTTATTTTAAAATAGATAGCAACCCAGTCCACAATGTCAAATTATCTTCCGTAGTAATTAGTAGACAAATAGTGCTGTCATAAAGTCCAGCCTCTGGTATTCCATTTCTCATTTACAGAATTATATCTCTTGATTCTTGAAAGAGTACAGACATATTATTTTCATAAGGATGCATAGGTTTCAGTATTCAAGATTTTCTTAGGGTATTGCTTATCTATGAGAAAATAATTTAACCGTGGAAATTTTAATTACCAAAGTACTAGTAATTTGTATCTCTCATTTAAACCTTCTATCACTGCTAACTTTGCAAAGCAAGTTCTGTTGCACTGACTTGTACCGATCGCATCATATCCGATAGGGTACATGTACAGTACCGAGGCTCGGTTTGGTATATAGTCAAATCAATCTATAACAATCTGAATTGAGCAGAATTACCCCATACTATACAGTGCCTCCCAAAATCAGGGTGCATATTTTATCATACCGACCAATACTGCCCGATTTTAGATGGTTCCATGATAAAAAGTAAGAGAAAAGGAGGTCGGGAATGTATACTGTACCGATCATACTGTATCGAACCGGTAACGTAGAAAAATGATACTTAGTACTGAGATTGCAGAATGTAACAAGTTATATTGTACATCATTCAACTTACAGCATTGTCTCTTATGAAACTGCCAAAAATCACGATCCATTCATTCGGCACATATTCTCTTCCAGGGGTTGCTTCATCGTGTTCATCCAAAGCGTCAATAATGACAAATATGTTGGTCATAACTTTTAAAACATTAGGAGTTGTGGGCATACTCAATTCAATGTCCAAACACAACAAAAAACATAGCAAATATTTTCAAGTACATGTATCATGCTTGTGTAAAATTGCAGAGCTACAGAAAAACATTAAATTTTAGCTATGATATGGTGGACATGATTGTCTATGTCATGTTTCACATACACTTCTAACACATTATTAATATGCGTTGACCATACATGTCCTAGATGGTTTATTACTTAGAAGCACTGTCCCAAGGCAATATTACCTTGGGTTGACAATGTAGATAAGCAGAAGAGAGATACTCTGTCTTGCAACATGAACACGAGAGTTGTGATAACATTTCAAACTACAATTTCTATGACCATACTAAGCATGAAACTGCATCAAGAAAATTCAAATAGGAATATTTTCTTCACCTCACAATGGATCAAGCATGGAGGTTGCTGAGATTGTCAGTAAATGCATCAACTTCTGTGCATCAAAATTCTCCATAAGCACTTGATTAGAGATTCCATCCTACATCAATTTGGGGGACCCTTGGCACAACAATATGGTTGCTCAATTGTAACCTAGAGGTTACAGGTTCAAAATACAGAAATAGTCGCCCCGTAAATAGGGGTAAGGTGCGTATATCTGACCCTCCTCAGACCCGCAATGGTAGGAACCTCACCTCGTACACTAGGCCGCTTTTTTTCTTTAACAACGTTAGAAGGTAAGCTAGAATTACAATACACGAAGTTATATTTAATATTCTCTATATTCTCTGTTTGATTGTAAATTCTTTCCGCAATCCACAATCATTCACTCAATTCCACATATAATACACCGATTTTGGTCATCATAAGTGGAACATGAAAAACTAGTAATGGCCAGTCTTGCACTTAATTAGCATTTTCTAGGTAAACAGATAATGCATGCAGACCTCTCCATGATATATGCAGTGCAGGAGTTATTCTACTAGTGCTAAGCATCTTGACTATAAAGACAAGCAGATGCTGGAAGTCAAGGGTTAGCATTTCTATTTTACCTAAACATTAATAGTTCGTTGTGCTAGATCACGACTGACTTTGCCTTATTTCCATAATTATAGCAAGAACTCATGGTTTGAATAAGTTGTACAATATCCATGGTGCTAGTTAGGATGACACAGAAAGACATAGTGACAGACTGACTGGGCAAACAAAGGGTAGACATAGTAATATTAGCTTGGTAATCACTGGAATTACCAGTATGATTAGTATTAATTAATATCACAATCATTAAAATAAACACTAAAATATTTAATACAAGTAAAAGATAAATCAAGTTAAAAGGAAAAAAAAACATACCGAATCAACTGATGCAATGATGGATACTGCACACATCACGAGGGCCATTTTCCAGTTAAAAAGAGGTGTTCCCCATTGCAATGGATATGGAAATCTAAACCACGGTGAAGAACTTAATGCATGAGATGTATCAACACGACAATGTTTCATCCTGGGTACATGTTTCCTGCAGTAAGCTGACACAGTATTTGAGGGAGGTACATTAATATCACAACCTTTATAGCTATAAACTCCAGTTTCCGTGAGAAGAAAAGTGATAGCCCATGTGATTGCCAGACCCAGTGGAACCTGTAAATGACACAGCAAAATAGTTACAAAATGTTGATGAAATTTTGCCATAATAATTTATTCTTTAGAATATGCATGGAGTGGAAAATTTGAGCATGCTAAAGAAATTCAACAACTAGCAGTTGTCTGCAACATCTTACCGCATAGACTAAAAATATACGATGGCCAAATATTCGTATCTTCCGAAGATACTGCAAGCAGAATGTTAAGGTATATAAGAAATTCTGGCACACATACCAGTAAAAGGCAGATACCAAATTTGAAACATTAACAGGACATAGTATAAATTTCATAATCAAATTGAATAGCAGAAATATTGAGGAAATCTATGCCCTAAAGTGACATAGTATAGATTCCATAACTAAATTGAGCTGCAGCAAAATTAGAGGAAATCTATGTCCTACTCACAAGTGAAAAAATAACAACAAGCAATATCTGCACTACACCGATCTCCAGACATGTTCCCACTCGAGTAAAACCATAACTGAAAAAGGAAAGTCCAATAGCTGCAATTGTTGGAGATACAACAACAGGATTGATCAACCTGAAACAGACAATTGAGGGGGAATAAGTTACAGTATGGCAACATGCCAGTGCAGAGAAAGGTGCAAAATGCTTTAGGAGCACATTAACAACAAAAGTGGAATTTAAAGAAAGTTTATAAATAGACAAATAGTCACAAAATATATACATGACATCATCTTATGAAATAGAGATGATTTTATGCAGTAAACCTACCAGTGTAGAACTGTGAAGCGTGAACACTGATTGATATGTGCCAAAGAATATGTTTAGTTAATTGTGAATTATCTATGTTCTGCGCTTAAGTTCATGATCAAGTGATTATACGCTTAATGGCTATCCTTCCTACAGTGGTGGAGCCAGGTTTCAGCTCTTGGGGCAATAACCTCTAGAAATAGTCCAAATAAATTGTCAATATATGCTCTTTTGCTTATATTTGGAATGTAATCTTCTCAAAAGAAATAGCAACATTAAAAGGAAAGAAAAGTCATACCTAAGGAGCTTCTTTATTGAATTGTTGCTATAATGTCATAGAATCATATGTTGGAACATCAGATAAAAGATAAGAGATACAAAACAAAAAAATCCTTACAAAGGTTTCAAGTTCTAAGACTTCTCCCTCTAAAGCATAGTCAATATAGAAAAAGAGAAAACATTGATAAAAAAACGAGAAAATTTTAAAAAAACAATAGATGCTTAATATACGGGCATTAGGAAGTCTTTGGATCTTAATACTATTCTTCCAATCTTTCCCCCCTCTTTTGTTTTTATCTCCAAATCAAAATGATCAAAATAGTTATGGAAGATGTGGGTACTCAAACTCATTAACTCTGATGCATGAGGAATCAGTTGCTACTTTTGCTACTATACTACGAGAAGGTTTAACAACTGATCATGACCAATGATTTGTCATTGAATAGTTGTGATTAAATGAAGAAAATTCTTTACGATCAAGCATAAAATAGTAAGTTTCCACCTGTTGTACTTGGTAATGGATCCATCCCACACAGGTCCTGGAGACATATTTCATAATAATAGGGTGGCAATAATATCCTTATCAGAAAACAGAACATTTATCTCCAAGCCCCCATGATTTTTTCCCCTTTTGGGGGTGGGGGGTGGGGCCATAATTAGTAAAAACCCAAAAATATAAGGGCGAGTTGGGGGTGGGGTGGGGTAATTGCCCCCTTGCTGCCCTTTGGCTCCGTTGTTGCCTTCCTCCAGATCTGATTATAATTTCTCAAAAACAATTAGAAGTGACAATGAACACTTTTAGTCACCAAAATAGCTTCAAGATATACAATATTAGTATCATTTCCAAGCAAGGATTCAAGACCCGACACCAACACCCATCCTAGTTTGGTCTAGGTTGGTAGGGTACTGAAGTGCTTCCATCCCAACATTGCGAATTGGCTAAAACCCGATACAGTACCTGGACACTTACAAAAAGTTTTCTGGTTTTCTATTGCTTATGGGTTTTTTCTAAAGATTTGTAATATCTTTTTAGCATCTTAAATAAACTTCTTGAGCCTCTTGAATAGATACAGTACCAGGACAACCCTTTCTCTCTTCCCTTCCTCTCCTTCCTCTCTCTCTCAATTCCCTCCCATGACAAAAACTAAGGACAAAGAAGAGCCATCAAGGCTCTCTTTTTCTGTGAGCAGACCTGGTTGTCCTAGTTGGTACAAGGTGACCAGCCAAGCGAACTAGCTTATCCTGACCAGTAACAATAGGGGCAGCCAAGGCATCCAAATCCATGAGTGAACAGGTGTCCCGATGGCATCTCGGGTGCCGGTCTCTCATCACAACAGTACTCATGCAAGAAAGCCTCCACACTACTGGAATCCCCAGATTCCATACACTCTGCCCGCTTGCCTGGAGAAGGGTATTAGAGTAAGCACCAATATCAGCTAGAAATGAATCCTTGACTTAAAATTTTGGGGTATTCATCCTTTTTATACAAGCATCATGACCACTTCACTTCGTTCTTTGTATATATCAAAACATCCCTAGTAAAACTTAAGTGTTTTGGTACAGCTCTAAGATCACTAATTTAAACATCATCCCATGCTCAACTAGAGACCTGGCTTATTTATCTCAAGTCCATTAAACTATTGTACCTCTTGCTTTGCATTCATTTTGTGTATCTTTGGTGTCTTCTACTCTCGTATGACCTTCCAATGAAAATCCTTACACGAACCATCTCATCAACACATTGCTAGTGCTTTTGAAGATGTGCAAAAATGGCAGCGCTATTTAGGGCTTAAAAAATCAAGCCTCCTAATGATATCAACAATCATTCTAGAGAAATCACTGGTTTATGGTTAACATCTACTAGTTAGAATATCAACTTTATGCATGCAAGGTTGGGTGACTAACTGGGCTTGGGTATTTTCCCCTACATATCAACATGAATATTCTTTTGTTCAAAATGAAGCAGCAAGATTATTGTAAGACAAAGTTTAATAAAAATGTAAAGAAAAAACATTTAAGAAGTTTAGCTTGTAAAGCACCGTATACTAGAAGAAAACATCAATCTTTAGTCATGATCCTAATCTCAAGTGCTAGGATGTAGAAGAAAACTATGGAGCTCAGATTAAAATAAAGTTATATAGATGAGAATGGAGAGGAAAATGCTAAGCTACATCAATGGCTTGAAATAGAAGCTAAGTTTATGGAAAAGAGCCAAAGCATACGGATATAAAGAGGAGCATGCTATGACATGACACAAGTAATTTGTTATTTAACTTCACCCATCAGAAATTGAGTATGAAGCAATTTAAATTTTAAACTTAAACTTGCATGGTGATGCCATTTCCCATGTTCTGAGTAGTGGGTTACAATTGCAACTACATTTTGCCACACACTTTTGCAGTTATCTTATGCCCCCCCCCCCCCCCCCCAATATTTTGACTTTGATATCCATGTCCATGTATTTATGACTTGACCACTGTACTGAGTTGGTTACCTCTCTTTCTTTTAGTGGAGGCCCTGTTACTACTAGTTGTTGCATGTGGTTGAGAGATTATTGAAAGTTTCTATTGATCATCCAGTTGGCAAATTTTCCATCTTTCCATCACTAATCTCAACTTCAAGCTGCCAAAGTTATACACTTCTGCCACTTATTATTCTATGATTAATAGCCATAAACACTTCCATGCCACTCATGACAATTACAAGATTATATCAGCTCAAACCTTTTAATATTTACACTAAATTGTAATGTTCCACATTCCTATATGATTGAAGTCAGAAATATTTTCAAGCATTCCAAATTAAGTTCAATACACATATGCATGGCTAAGTTGAGAAAAATATTACAGCAATCTTTGAATGACATAATCAAGGATTATACAATATACATATATGTGCATGTATGTATATAAGTTGAACTACATACTTTATTTTAATTTCTTGAAGGAGTTAATGGTTTTTAAATCAATGATAGGCCATTTAAAGTCAAGATCTAAACTGTTGAACATGATCTTCACTACAAAAAATGCCTAGAAAACAAAAAAAATCATATATTTTGGTGGTCTCTAACCTATACATCAAGTCGATACAAAAATGAACAGTATCAATTGCACTAATATAGTAAAATATAAATTGAAAACCCACCATGAATCATGATCTACATATTTTAAAATATAGGATATTCAAGTTCGCTAGGTTTCGATCCTTTGATCGTAATAAAACATAGTATCATGGTATTAAAATTGTCATTTTGATACCTACTTGATGATTAGGTTAGCAACCATCGACATACATCAATTTTGGTTTGCAAATATTTTCCTTGTATAGTTTAGATCATGTTCAGCATTTGCATCTTAAATTTGGATGGTACATTATAGATTTTAAATCACTAACTCCTTATAAGGAGATGAAGTAAAGAGTATCGTCCATCTCTTATACATGTGCATAGACAATGTACATATGTGTGTGTACATATGTGCATATATACATGTGCATAAGTCTGTAAACACACACACACACTCACACAAATATATATATATATATATATATATATATATATATATATATATATATGTATATGCATATAAATACTCATATACAGAGAGATTTTGTAGTCAAGTTAAAATATTGAAATTTAACTGTTTCTCATGCTAAAGCCAATTTATTCGTCCAAGTATTAGTTAGATTAAGCTTTAGATTAACCAAAAATGGAAGGTTTAATAGGTAATTTATGTTGATCAAATGTCTCTAACATAGATGAAGATAAAAAGCATCACAAATAAATCAGCACAAGGATGGAGAATCGTACCTTAAAAGCAAAGACATAAGCCCACTATATCCTATTATTGCTTGAAATGCTGAAGATATGATTAAAGCTCCCTGGAGCTCCTTCATTATGTGCTTAAAATTCTGCAGTAAATATAGAATGTTAAGTTGAAAACAGATTCTACTCATAGTAAAAAATTTATATAGTTAAAAAAATAAATTTCTGGCTATTCTCAATCCTATTTTTTGCATCATGACTTATTTTGCACTTGACAACTTTGCAACTCAGCCATTTACAAGCCAATATTTATATGCTTCCCTCTACTTAGAAAATTAATTTCAGTGGCATTTTAGGCAAAAAGTTATTCAATGATGTGTGCATTCACATCACAGAATTGCTCATTACATCTCTTTGAAAACTTAAGTTACACACTCTGCCAGTTTCTTCAGCTTAACATAGAACTGGTTATAACAAGGTTATAAGTTGATTGGTTGTTACCAAGTTCTTCTGGCCTGACAGATAATGCTGAATTTAATATTTAAAATGTTGATGGCCTTAGGATGTAAAAGGACAAAAAAGTGAAGTTGCCAATTAGTGATGCAGAAGCATACATTCCCATTCAGACCCTGGAACTCTGGAGAGTTGATTATTGCCAGTGCCGGAGCCAGATACACAAAAGATGGACCCTGTATCAGTGGTAGTCTTGTCCCAAAGAAAGTGTGCAGTAATGTTGTCACACCTGAGATGAAAAGCACTGTTGATACCACTGCCGCGGTATCCTCCTGCAAGATTATGCATATATTCAGACAGACTCTACAGACCATTAAAAGGGATTGCTGTAAGAAAACATAAGAAAAGGAATTCCACAAAATAATATTGCTCACATAGGTGCCGCCCATTGCCGGTACTATGACCAGTGGGATCAGAATCAAGGAGCCCAGTATAGAGAGATAGTGTTGGAATGCATAGAAGATAATTGGAACTGTAAATTAGAAGCACACAAATTAAAAATTAAAAGCTCAGCATTGACTAAGAGAACTAACAAGACCAGCTTGGGAGATCAGAACCAGAGATGTGAAGTATGGAACCCTCACCAAGTCCGGGAGAATCTCTCAGCTCGTACTTAATATGTGCCTGCCGTGACGCGAAGCCCTCCTCCTCCTCCTGGAGCTGTGGCAATGTGACAGCCTCGTCCTCCCTTCTCTGCCTCCGAGGTGGAGGAGGCGGGGGATCAGACCGGACCGGGCCGTTGAGCCCCGAAACCCCATTCTTTCCCCCACCGTCCGAATCCCTCCCCTTCCTCGCCGTCTGATCTGCCGGCACAAGGGCCGCTCCCCTCTCTCTGTTTTCGGACTCCCCATTGGCCGGAGTAGCAGTGGCAGCGGCGGCAACGGGAGGTGGAGGGAGAGTAGTGGTGTGGCTACGTCCAGACTCCAGATCCAGACTAGTTTCGCGTTCCTTGGGCTTGGGAAGCGCAATCTGGCCGGAATTGCTGACGTCGGACTCCCCGGAGACCCTTCCCTTAAAGCCGGTTCGCTTGGCCCAGGACAGCGGCGCCGCCGGGGTGGAATCAGGCGCGGGCGGCCACGGCCCTGGCCGCAGCCGCCGCGGTGGCTGGGCGTTGTTCGCCATGCCTACCAGCGCATCAACCCGGCGAGATCCGTCGTGGCGGCGGCGGCGGCAAGTCGGAACCCTCCCCGCTGGAGGCTCCCGGTTTCTGGAGCAACAAAGAACAGAGCGGAGATAGAAGAGAGAGTGTGGGATTCCTGCTCTCTTCTTGGAGATGGCTAGGGTTTGAGGGACGGTTGGGGGCTTGTGCTGAGCTGCGACTGAGAGTGAGATGAGGGGTGAGAGCTGGCGGTGCGATGGAGAAACGCCAAAAAAGTGATTGGAGAGAGCGTGGTGTGGGGTGCGACGGTCGGAAGCCCGTTTTCGATTGAAACGGTCTAAGTGGGTTGGCTTCAGTTAAAATCCACCGACCTAATGCTGTGAGTCTTTGTATACGATATCTATGAGCTAATATGGCACACGCACGGTGCACGCGAGGGGAAGGATAGACCAAGTTATGATTTTTATCTTCCATCTTGATGGGTTATACAACCACCTATAAAAGGAATACAAGCAATGATAGTAGTAATCTATAATTACTACTACATTAAAGGAAAGTGTTAAGCTCTTTGGTGCATGCCATATATGGAATGCTAAGTACGACGTGTGTCATATATCTCTAACGTGACGTGTCAGCTATTTAGGCCGAATGGAGCAGTTGGGTGCAAATCAAGATTAGTGGACCAGCTCCATCTTGGATTTATCCATACCTCCGTCATGCCCCCATACACCTCTCACCACTCTCCTAATCCCCCCACTCCCACTCTCATTCCCTCCATATGCAAAAGACAACGAGTGCATGGTCGCCCGTATGGATGAGCGTGACTTGAAGAAGGGAGGGATCCCCCCGCCCCTCCTCTCTATCCGAACACCACCACCACCACCGCATTCTCCCCTCCCATATATGTATCCTCCCTCACCACCGTCCATTCCCTCTCTTTCTCTCACTCTACCCCAAGGTAAGAGTTTCTCTGTTTATCGATTTTTCGGATTGTTACTAAGTTTTTCTTACTTCATTTTTGTCTCTGTACATATAGTACATATATTTTTAATAAGAAAGGAGGCCATTGCCAAGCGTAAGGCACCGATGGAGGACTCCTCGTCAGCATTTCCTAAGAGGTCGTGTGAGACTTCGCCCCCTTATTTGGCTTAGGGCGCAACTGCAACCACCTTGGCCTCTCAGGTCAATCGGACTCTGTATGGAGCCCCCCAAGCAGATACTAAAGTGGAGACCTTGTCGACTCCTTGATCCATTCCTCCTGAAACATCGACGTCGCCCCCACGCCCAATTTCTAAGGAGGAGGTCCACCACCTAATCGTGAAATCTTTTGCCTCAGCTTTGACAGACCTAAAGATAGCCTAAGAGCTGATTAGGGGGATCTTTCTCCCTCCTAACCAGAAAAGATTGGAGGATGGGAATGCGAGGAGCCTCTTTGTTGGGGCTTTCCAAGCTGATGCCAAGTTGAGCACCATCTTATATTCTCTCGATCATCTGCCGAACCTTTTTATCACTAACGACTTATCTTTTTTCTATAGAGCATTGTCTGCACCGTGCTCAATCATGAGCGGTATCACTGGCTCTAGCAACTGTTAGAAATATGCCCTAGAAGCCAATGTGGTTGACGTATATTTATAATCTGGGACATAAATTTGTACTTGACCCTTATTATTTATTAATAAGATTTGGCATTATTTTCATTCATGTTTGTATGTGTCCATGAATCTGTTGAAAATTGTGTCCTGAAAGTTAATCGTCAGCATGTTGATATTGAATTGTATATGAATTAATAAATTAATAAAAGTTATTTGGCAATGTTTCATTACATATTTTGCATCTTCATGAACTCGTGTAATGTAATAAAGTCCTTACGACTCTTTTAAAAAGATAAAGGAGGATTTGTTTATGAGTCCTTAAACCTGTTTGCGACCAAACGATATGCTATTACTAAGACAATAGCATTATCAAGAATATGTCGTTGTGTGCCATATCGTTGGTTGTCTTTTTAACCAAGGAGTATAGAAACACTGATATGCCACATAGGTGAAGTGTAGGAGTACATTTCACTGAACGTGATCAGTTCCGGAACGCTCTGCTGTCAAGAGATGTTTCGAGTGGATACGGGTATATGTGTCCCTCCGATCTGAGATCACCACAGTGACTAGCAAGCAACTCACTGTACTTTGGTACCGGACTATCTGAGTTTCTAATTCAGTGATGAAAGGTTATTGGGTATAGTCAAGTACTTGCAAAGTTGGTGTGTGAGTCAAGATAAAATTGACCCCTCCTAGTGACAGGAGATAATGCTCTTGTGTTCAATTTAGCAAAAACTTGGCCAGGATAATCCTTGTGAGGAGTCACAAAATTTGTAAAGTTGAAACACATTTTGGATACACTGATTAAAGTATTGACAGAACTCTAAAGTCATTCTAGGCATTTGGAGTCATAGGGATGAATTATGCGATAACCATAGTCTAAGGATTCTTGAATGTTGCTTTGCAATCATTCGGCCTATCTGGACGTCGAGTACCATTGCTAGATGGTCATTTTGATTAGTACAGAAAGTTGATTTTGTGCTACTGGCTTAGGTTCGAACCTATAGGATCATATGCATAGAAGTTTCTAGGTTGATCAAATGGTTGATAGAAGATTAAGAATCATTCAAAGATAATTTGGTCAATTCGATTGACAAATTACCCCAAGCAAAAGTTGCAGTAAAATAATTATTGAATTATTGAAAAATTAATTAGCAATTAGATTGCTAATGAACTTAATTTGATTGAATAATTGGGCTTAGGTTGAGCCAAATTGAATAAGATTAAATTTAGGCTACATCAGGGTTTGACCTAAATTAGATTAGGTTCGATCCGAGTAGATTGGGCTTGACCCAATTGATGGGACTTGACCCATTGGATTGGGCATGACCCAAGTCAATTAGAAGTCCTTATTTGATAAGAATTCTAAGTCCAAAAATTCAAAATTAGATAAGGAGAAACCAATTATTTTCAGCCAATTATTGGCGTGAGAAACAAATGAGACATGGGCTTAATCTCCTGAAGAGATGGCGCATCAAATACCTAAATATTAAGGAGTAATGGCATGAAAAAGGAAGGCAGTGAAGAGGGGTGGCGTGCGGCTCCAACTTGGGTGCATGAATCCCTAATTTTTATGGATTCAAATGCAAATAAGGATGGCCACACCTCCTCCTCTTTTCCACCAGAAATAATCCTTATTTGATAGGGATTACGGTTTCCATTTGATGGCAATTGACTGGCGCAAAAGGGGAGAGCATGGCGTGGGGTATTTTGCCTATAAAAGACCCCCTACGCCTAGGGTTCATGTATGCCATCTTGTGAGGTGTTTTGAGAGGTCTAGGTTCTGAAAAAAATCAAAGAAGGAGTCATCCCACTCTTCTCCTTCTTCTCCTTCATCTCCATTCTTCATCTCCTCGAAGAATAATCAAAGATTGAGTGCTTCGAATGAGAAAGATTCAACCATTGCAGTACCTCTGCGCGAGCTAGCACTCCTACGGAGGTAAATCTTCCTGGAGCTTCGCGTGGACGATCCATAGAGGCCAGATGCGTGTGATGCTATAGAGCGTGATCGAGGTATCACCAAAGTCATCAAAGCAAAAGGTATGAGATCTGATCTCATTAATTAATAAGATTATAAGTTAACTACATGAATGCATGTTAAAATCTACATGAATAAGATTATAAGGATTGTTAAAATCTACATGAATGCATGTTTGACATAGATTCATGTAGAACTTGTTTGAAGTAAATGTTTAAATCCTAGGATCTATTTTATTGTAGAGATCTGATCTCTAGCATGCATAGGAATTAAATAGTTTAATTCATGCTTTCGCTGAAAATTTTTTAAAATTATATGCATGCGACCAATAGGGTTTCCAACAGAATCGTCCAAGAAATTAATAAGATAATGACACATATTCTCAAGAGTTGAGAATTTGAGGCATGTGTCATTAGTGATTAATTTCTAAATACTCCTGATCGATGGATCATCATGAGGACGGTGATCGATCTGCCGAGATTAGTACACAGATTACTTAGTCAGATGGATGAGTCTCGAGTCCACAGTGTAGGGACACTGGAGTGGTTGTGCAAGTGCTTATTAGAGACAAGGGTACTGAGCGTGACCAAAGCAAGTAATCACATGGATGTCTATCCACTCATCAGTGACATACTTTTGCTGCAGTTGTATGACTGATCCTTTAACCTACGGTGCCTCGGCTATTCACTGTGAGGTTGCTGTAGTTTGATGAGTACATACATATGGGCCCTAGTCATTCGGATCCTTATCGTACAGATTGGCCATAGTAGGTTCACTATAGGAATGGGAGTGTATCTAGAAGGGATTTATTAACCTTGATAAATTAGGAGTGCTCCTATATGATTTATGAGACCGAGTTCGATCAAATTTCTGGCCAGGTATTTTGGAAAAAAATTTTCCAAATCTCGAACTAGAGTCAAATAAATCATGCATATGATAGACGATGGGATTTGACGAGTTATCCATAATCTCCATCCTGTCAGAATCCATGATAGGAGGACCGTATCATACGCTAACTGTACCTAGAAGTTCATACATTTCTTTCTGCTGGGTTGCCACTACATACTGCTAGGTGTCACTGGTTGATTATGAGACTCACGGATATTTATCTGATGATCGGTAAATTCTGATGAGTAGAACTGAAATTGTTTCAGTCCACTAAAAGGAGTTTCAGTGATATTGAGATGGAGATCTCAATATATCTCTTTACCAGACAGAATAGAACCTATGGGGCCACACACATAGAGGATTTGATCAGTCAGATTGTCATAATTGTGATTTAGAATCATAATTGATGTCAATTATTAATATGATTAGTGATTGAATTAACCTACTGAGTGTTAATGAGTTAAAGGAAGAAGAATTGAGTGGAATTGATTGCAATTGGATTGCAATTGGGCTGATTTGATGAGCCAAATCAAAATTGGGTTCGACCCAAATTGAGTTAGGCTCATGATTGGGTCAACCTTGATTTGATCAAGGTATATTCTTGGAAATATGCCTTAAATCGTGTTCACACCATGCAGACTCTAAAGTCCCCATGGCATTGTAGGTGCATGGCGCCCCTGATAGTCAATTTTAAAGACCACACAATAGCACGTATTTGGTAGGATAGTGGTTACGGGTATCGATCCACAGGGATTGGGGTGCAATTGTTTTCTTAAAAATAATATTTGAAAAGAGAGTTTATGAGGATTATTGAACTAAATAATTTAAAAGAAATGCAACTGAAAATGATATGAATAAAAGAACCTAGGGCAAGAAATTCACCACTAACAAAGCAATAAGGATTAATTGTATTTTAAATTATTCTTGGATTAACATGCAAATTGGCTACAAGCCTAATAAGCATTCAAATAAAGTTTTACAAAAGTAATTTAGGAACATCCATCTTCGGTTGGAATGAAATGTCTACCCTAAACTAATGTGGTACGACACTACATCTTTCCTAAGCATTGATGATCTTTTATTAACTTAGTGATCATGAAGAACAGTTGTATAAACGTCATACTTAAAATCACAGAAATTAAATATGAGATGAAATAGAATATTCATTAAGAACAAAATAAAATTTATACAACTTCAAGAATAGAAATCAAAAATACAAAACCCTTGGCCCTTTGTTAGGGCTGCATCCAGCCTTAGTGAAGAGCTCAGCATTCCATGTTATGGGTGGTGGTAGTGAAGAAGGATGAAGACGGCATGGCTGGTGTCTTCAGTCGGAGGGGGAAGCATGAGAGAGCAGAAGGAGATGATGATGCGATGGTAGAAGAAGCTCTGTTTCTCCCCCTGCTTCCTTGCCATGGTGTCAAAGTCTAATGGCCTTTTTATAGCCACTCTTCCTCACGGCTGCATCCCAGGTTTCAATCAGCGGATAACTTCAAATCAAGGTTGCTGAGATTTTGGGGGTTTGAGTCAATCTGCGAACGAGAGAAACGGCGGGTGGCTGTTGACGTGGATGCAACGGATGAGAGCAGACGTGTGAAGGAGATGAAGGTTGGATCCACGCTGACGGTGAATAGATGTTAAGCTCGGAAGATATTGCTGTTAATCCATATGCTGGGAGGCTTGCAAGGTGCGGAGAAGACACATGTACTCGTTCGTGATAGGAGCGGGATGGCTGTTGAAGGTTGAGATGAAAACTTGGACTCTGTTCCGCTGAAGCAGGAAAACTCGTCCACCGATTCGTAAAGCTCGGATAGCTGAGATTTTCCTGGATTTGTAGCTTGTCCCGTGGATGAACTCTGTTCCATTGGTGAATGATGAAGTTAATCCGGAACGCTGGCTTGGTGTTGTTTGTGGGATCCGGGAGATCACATGGGATGCTCATCCGGCTGGGATGCGGCTGGGATTGGCTTTGGGATAAGGATGATTACGAACGGATTGAACATGAAACAGGGGAGAGAATTTGTGAGACTTCTTCTGTGGATGGTTGAATCACATCATATCTGAATGTGAAAGGGATGAAGGCTGAGATCAATCCGGAAGAAGATCATCACGGAGAAGATGGGATCTTGATACTTGGTTCCGACGCAGAGACTTATCCATAATGATAGAGTTAATTCGAACGAGATGATAGGAAATCTGGGACTTCAGAAAGCTCATCCTCGCTGGGATCTAGTGGAAGAAGCTGGGAGATTCAGAGAAGGATCAGATGATGCAGATGACATGGAAGATGAACACGGGCGCAAGGAAAAATCTAAGAATGATTCGGTTTGAAGTTTTTATTCAGCTGGGAACAGGCCAACGGCTCTGTTCTTTGGACGGGAGATCTGCTCGTGGACGTGGAGGGAGCTTGGACGCGAGACTTCACATAGGAAGCGGAACAGGGGATGCGGAAGAAGACTCGTGAAGTTGAGAGGATCTCGGCTGATGGCTGGGAGCTAGCGGACGTCGCGGGATGATACTCACGACCGTGTGGAATGTCGGAAGAGTTGGGGAATGGCTTTGTTTTGAAGCTAAAATAGGGAAGGTTTGGACACGTGGAGGGAAATAGTCTGGATGGGTGAACATGCAAAGAGAAGGAAAACTTGAATGGCTGATTGCACACGAAGGCTGATCCATGGTACGGATTCAAATAGTTCAACGTAGGAGATTTTGGGAAAGAATGTTAGAACATAAAAGGTTGAACTCGATTGGATGTGAAAGGAATAGATGAGTTGGGCTGAATCGAAAATCTGAGAGGGTCTGATTCACGGGGTGCATGCGATTCGGGTTCAGGGACCATCCCAAATGAGTTTGACTCGACCTGCATAGATTGGACTCGACCAATAAAATCAATCAAACTTGAATTACTTCTAATAATTTATTAAAATGCAATGATGAAGGGGAATGAATTTTCTTATGTTTAAATTTAAAATATGTGCATAAAAATAATGATAAGTGCCATGAGTAAGAAGTTAATTAATGCATTACTTAGCACTTATCAGCCCCACCTCCTTCTCCCTATATGATTAGGAGTTAGCCTAATTAAGGGACAAGTCCTAATGTGATTAGGACTCATCCAAGGTGCCATGAAAGAGGTCTAAGCCTAATGTGATTAGGCTCTAGTCTCTTGATCCAAGGACACATGTCATGCATAGCATTGATTTGAGGCGCCACATGATGAAGGGATCTAACCTAATGTGATTGGGTTCCAACCCTTTTGATCATGGCGCCATAGGACACATGGCATGCATCCAAGGGTGGGTGGCATGAAGAGGAGTCAAATCCTCTTGATGAAGGCACCATGGATACTTGGCATTAATCCAAGGATGGACTAAACCCTAAACCCCTAGTATAAGAAGAATGGAGGGGAGGCGTGTGAAAAAAAACAAGAGAACTTCCTCCTTCATGCCTAAGGCCCTCTCCCTCTCCTCCTCTTCTCCCACGGTAGCAAGAAGACTTCCTCCTCTTCCTCCACAGCAGCAAGGGGATCTTCTTCCTCTTCCATGACAGCAAGGAAGGAAAAGGTTCCTTCCTCCTCCTCCTCCTCCATTGCAAGCTCGGTTGAAGAAGAAAGAGTTTTTCTTCAAGAAGAAAGGTTGTTGTTCTTCTTCCTATCTTCTACGACAATCAGGAGAGATCTCTGCAAGGAGCTAGCACTGGCCAGTAAGATCATCGTCTCCGATTTTCAGATCCTTGTGTGGATACCTATAGAGTCCAGACGCGTGTGCGGCTACAAGGAGAATCTTTTACCATTGATCATCAGATTGCAGTGAGCATCTACCCGCACAAAGGTAAAGATGAGATCTTTATTTATTCTGATTTTTGTTTTGTATTTTGCAATCAAATTTTTAATCTTAATCTCCTCTCCCTTATGGATTCAAAGAAATCTTTGGATTATTGAATCTAGAAATTTTTTTGAATTCAACGATTCATGGCAAGTTCATGTGATGAACGACGCCCCGTGCGTGTTTTTGCTACGATCGTCACCTCGCATAGGGTGTAATTTAACAGCAACATGCCCGGGAGGTGGATAGGAGTGGGACGAGACAAAGAAGAGAATGGTCGAACTAGAGGCACAATTTAAGGCTGCCGTCGTGGAGCTAAAGGGCTCGTAGACCTAGTGTGATGTGGCTCGGCTCTAGGTTGCCAAGATTGAGGAGCAGCAGATGATCGATCAACGAGCAGCTTCTGCCGAGGAAAGATTCCTCCAAGCCGTGGAGGTATACAAGACCTCCAAAGATCTCCAGAAGGTGCCAGACAATGAGGCACTTCCCCAAGTTTAGCTTCAGTCATGTGATCCAGCATGAGCTACAATTTTTAGCTAGTTTTGAGATAAGATCTATGCTAGCATAAGCTAATCTACGATGCTATAACCAACTAATCTCACCGATTTTAGCATTCACAACAACCAAGCAATGCATATTTTTTATGAATAAATGATCAAGATTAACCAAGTATATGTTATCATGCCTATACCCTACAAACTTAATGCCACCATCATTGGGACTAGAAATAATACATATAGAGGATTCAAAAGTAACTATCAAACCTTTGTCACATAATTAACTAATACTTAAAAGATTATGTTTAAAACCATCAACTAGCAAAATATTTTCAATAGATGCAGAAGGAGTGATGTTGATTTTATCAATTTTAGTGATCTTTGCTTTGTAGTTGTCACCAAAGATGACCACCCCTCCTTTTCTTTTAAGAGAAATGAATTGGGATTCATCTCCTAACATATGTCTAGAGCACCCACTATTTATGTACCATTTTTTATTTGCTCCATAGGCTGCTAGCCACACCTGCATCATGGAAATCAAGTTTTTATTTAGGTACCCAAGCTCTCTTGGGTCTTTGAAGGTTAGCTATTATGGTTCCTTTTGGAATCTATTTTTTATTAATAGTAACTTTACCTTTTAAGTTATTTGCTTCACGATTACAAGTAAAGCACTTGTACTCAGTATTACCACATTTAAAACATGTAATTTTTCTTTTTTGATAGCTAGAAGATTCAATAAATATTTTCTTTAAAGATTTTTGTTTTAAAAAGGGTTATAGCCAAGTCCTGTTTTATCAAATATAGCTTTTTGACTATCTAAAATCATGTTTAATTTTTTAGAACTCAAAGAGGACTTATCTACAATTAGTTTTAATTTATTTACTTCTTTACTTAGGTTCTGATTCTCTTCCAGTAAAGTTTGTTTAACTTTTAATATATTTTTATTTTTATTTATAAGAAATTAATTTTTAGTTTAAGTTCTTTATTCTTTTGGCTAGCTTTTTAAATTCATTTAATAAATCATAAAAAACTTTTTGAATTTCATAAAACATAAAATCATTAAAAGGTTCAGAACCTACCTTATCCTTTTGAACTATGAGATATAGGTTTGTTATTTCTTGATCCTCTTCCTCTGAACTAGATTCATCGTTATCATTCCATGCAGCAACCATTGCTTCTTTTTTGGCTTTTTTAGAGCCTTCTTCAGTAATGGGCAGTCCACTCTAAAGTGACCAGCTTTCTTATATTCATAGTATATTAGTGGTCACTCTTTTTCTTTTTCTTTGCTTTGCTCCTCCTTAGCCAAAGACTTTCTTTTAATTCTTTGCCTTCTTCTCATAAACCTCGTGAAACTTCTTGTGAGGAGGGCCATTTCTTTGTCACCCTATGAACTGTCTAATTTTTTGCTCTCTTCCTCTTGTTGAGGAGTAGATTTGAAAGTGATGATCCTTCTTTTCTTTGATTCATCTTTTCTAGGTTCTACTTTATGGATAGCTCGTGAGTCATTAGCGAACCCAACAGTTCTTCTAGAGGAAGGGTGTTAAGATCCTTTACTTCTTGGTAAAGACTTCAGAATTTTTGTCACTAAATCACTATTAGTATAGATGATAAGTGCTAAATAATGAATAAATTTATCTACTCTACATAGCACTTATTATTATTTTTATACACATATTTTAAATTTAAACATAAGAAAATGTGTTTTCCTTTATCATAGCATTTTAATAAATTTTTAGAAGTAATTCGAGTTTGATTTAATTATTTTGGTCGAGTCTAATGTATGCAGGTTGGGGCAAACTCAGTTGGGATAATTCCTGAACCCAAACCACACGCACCTCCTGCATCTAAGGATCAAGCTTCCATCTTTGCGGTCCAATGTCTAGATCATGTATCCTTTTTCTTCCACGATTCAGCTCAACGCGAGTTTCTTTCGTGTTTGCAGCAGTACATGTGTCCACACCATCTTTTAAGTGTTTAGAGATCAAGCTTCCACGTAATCCACCCCAGCCTCAAAACAGAGCTTATTCCCAGCCGTCCGCGTCAACATACAAGCTCACGTTCCATCCTCTCCCGCGACCATGGTCCAACTCCGTCCGCAAATCTCTTCCTAGCTCCCACGTCTCCGCGTTCATCCTCATCCTTCCCATGCCTATCCTCTCAGATCTGCCATGAACAGAACCAAGCCAGCCAAGTCCCAGCGTTCGGATTGACCTCAGCCATGGAAACAGAATCCACTCCCTAGAGTTCATCCTTAGAGTTTATCCTCTCCCCATTTCGTGGATCGCGTCCTAGCATCCTCATCTTCTCCCAGCCATTCCCAGCTCCTTCATTCCATTTTCATCCCACGTCCGTTTTGCTGACCCAAAGATTGATTTTGATGATCACAAAACCTTGAAGTATAATTACTAATGTTTGTGTTGCAAGAAGAAAGATAATTTATTTTACAAGGAACATAGCAAGTTGGAAAAATACAAGAATGCCTCAAAAGCTCTCAAGAAAAGTTGGAAGAAAGCCACACTTCATTAGCCCAAGGTTCAAGTTCAAAGGATTCAAGTTGGAAGAGCAAACTCCAAGAAAAATTCAAAAGAATAGTCCTCGAGTCGACTCCTAAAAGTTCAGAGTCGACTCTGGCATTCTGGAGTTTCAAGGAACAGCGCTCGAGTCGATTCCTACTTTTCACGAGCCGACTCCCACAGAAAAAGATAGAGAGTTGATTTTCAGTGCTACAGTGCTCAAGCCGACTCCTACTATTCACGAGCCGACTCCAGCTATAGTGTCAAATCGACTCTTACTTCATTCGAGCCATCTCTCTCAGTCAGGACAGAAAGTAGTTTTCAGCGCTACAGTTCTCGAGTCGACTCCAGCTACAGTCGAGTCAACTCCCAGCTATAGTGCCGAGCAGACTCCTATTCACGAGTCGACTCCTGCTTCAGCCGAGTCGACTCGAGCATGCTGGGAGACATAACGGCTATTTTTTTCTCAACTCTAACGACTCTATTTTTGTCTCTAACGGTTAGATCTTTGTTCCCACGCCATCCAAAGCTATAAAATCAAGGAAAGAGCTAGGGAAGAAGTTAAGAAAGTGGAAAAGAACACATAGGGAAGAGATTTTAAAGAGATTTCAAGAGAAGGCCATTCAAGCAAAAGAGAGAAAAGAAGAGCATCTGAGTGAATCTCAAAGCTTCCTCTTCAACTGCTTATGTTGTATGAATGTTTTGTATTTTGAAGAAACTAATGACTTTCCTTCAAGAAAAAAAAAGATTTTGTTAATAATGCAGGGTCCTTAAGCAAGAAAATGAGAGATTTCAACTTGAAGGACACCTCTACGTAAAATACAAAAAACATTCACATGCAAACAAGAAAAGGGATCTTCTTCAGCCAAAAGTTTACACATAAGAAATCTAGTAGGTATTTGACTTGAGGAATGCAGAATGAATCGGTAATTTTAGATACCTCTCTCATAAATTAGCTGAGCAAAGTCAATAACTTAAATCTTATTGTGGCATGATTAAAGTCTTTAATTATTAATTTCTTGATATCATGTCTATATATGTATTGATTGACTTATGCTTTTAGAAATTGTTTCATAGTTTGCCCAAACTAAAATATATCTTTGCTTATGTCATAACCATGAAATACACAAGTTTATGCTTAAAATTTTGATTTAAAATAACTTGTGAGAAGCTATGAATCCTTGAGCATAATGAAAATGTTGTTTGCATGATATACATCTATATGATATATTAGATTATTTTTTTATTCTGTTCTTTCATATAAATTACTTGAGAATAACAAAAAGAGAGAGAGAGATAAAGAAAAGAAAATGAACATCATTCAAGAAAAGTAAAATCTAAGTAAAGGCAAATACTCCAATCTTAAGAAAAAGCAAAACAAGCATATTATATTCGGCATATTTGTGAGACTTGTGTGAGCATTCTTTTGGAAGGGATAAAATCCGTAATTAATTACACTTAAATAGGAGGAGTTTGAAGTGAACATTTTAACCTTTCTATATTGCTCATCATGGGAATGGTGCCAATGGGAGGCTAGTGGTAGTACCCAGCACTATTTGACCCAACTATTCGGTGTAGGATATATTAGGCACGGCACAAGAGGGAGGCTAGTGGTAGTACCTCGTGCCCCTTTCAACTCCACCGGATAGGGAGCAAATAGAGTATAGAGCATAAGAAAGTAAAAACGAAAAATAAAATCAAAATGTTCATTAATTGGTTAAGGAAAGAAATTCAAAAAAAATATATATGAGGAAATGAATGACAAAGTAAATGAAAGTATATAAGAAGAATCAAGTTAAGTTTTAATCACTTGAAAACACACCTTAAGGATGAAATCAGTGCATAATTATATAAGAAAAGTTTATTTGAAAAGAATTGATTTTGATCCATGACATGCTTGTTATGTTTTGCCTTTGAATTATATGTTTTCAATATTCAGTTTGAAATACTCCATGCTTAAATAATTTGATTGAAATATGTTTCTACCAATAGCAAATTTATTTTTCTTTTTATGATACTCATAATTTGAAATAGACTTTAACTTTATACACAAGTCTTTGCTTTACCTTTGATTTCGAAATAATTTGTGTTCCAAAGCCTAATGAAAGTTGTTTTTACTTGTATTCCATACTCATCAATGATATTTTGGATTTCTCTTGTACTCTTTTGATCAAAAATTTT
Source organism: Phoenix dactylifera (assembly GCF_009389715.1). NCBI lineage: Eukaryota > Viridiplantae > Streptophyta > Magnoliopsida > Arecales > Arecaceae > Phoenix > Phoenix dactylifera. The sequence continues at coordinate 84,219 of NW_024067828.1, read as the reverse complement.
TTTCTTATTAAATCAGTTCCAATGCTTGAATATTTGAAAAATTACATAAGATTTTTTTAAAAAAATATTTTTGAAAGAAATTTTAGATTTGTCGTTCATGATCACCTTTGAAATCTGAAAGTTGAATATATTTACAAAAAGGAGAAGAAAAGGATACTTCTATTTTAATGAATATCTTCTGAAAAAATAAAAGAAAAGGATAATCTGAATTTGTAAATTAGGCAGAATGAATTGATTATAATTTATCTTTTAACTTGCCTAACATTGGTACATAATATCCTAATACTTGTTAAAATATCCTCCATTTTGTACTGAAACTTAATATTAAATACAAAGATTTTGAATGTGCTCTAATGTGTTTGAAATATGTGTTTTTAATCTTAATAATTTAAGATGAGCTACAATGTAGAAGATGCATATCTCAAATTATAATCCTGAAAGCTTTCTTAAAAATTTTTTATAAAGTTCAGAATCCGATTTTGTATAAAAGCTTAAACTTAATTTAAAAATGCTTATATTGTTAGATTTTTGTAACCTTAGTTATATGCTTCAATGATCGCATCATTCAGGAGAATAACTTAATATGATTCCTAAATGAAAATTTTAACTTAAGAAAAACAGAATTAATTTTGATGCCTTGGTTGATTACTCCGATACGCATCTAAAAACATATCATTTCTTATCTTTAAAGTGTACTAAAATTGGTCTAAATGATGTATTTTTCAATAATCTTGATTGCAAACAATTATTTCTAAATATATGATTTTATTTAATATTAAAAAGATTCATTGTGTTTCATGTATACATTGCTGTGAATCTATGACTAAAAAAATTAAATTCTATAAACATTCACTGAATGATCTTCTATATCCCTTCTGCATGATTGTTGCTTCCATCACTAAAAGAAAAAGCTATTTTTAAAAGAGAGTGAATGCTTATAAAGCTAGAAATATTTTAACTTACTCAAATGTGTGAGTGATTGATTAAAACCCATTTGATTTTGATGAGCTCAAAGCATTTGAGTATATCTTGTGATTACTAATGAATTCAATTGAGTGTTTCAGTGAAAATTCCTGTCCAAGTGTCTCTAGATTTGGTTCATAGTATTGTGGATAAGTTAAGAAGTCTGCTGAACCAAAGTCTGAGACTCGGAGTCGACTCCCGAGTATCACGAGTCGACTCCAAGCGTATCAAGTTCACTGGCACGAGCTCGAGTCGACTCCAGACTAGTACGAGTCGACTCCGACTGAGAACAGAAAGAAGAACAGAAAGCCTCATCTCAGAACCTATCAACGAGTCGACTCCTGAAGTGCGCGAGTCGACTCCAATGTTCAACGAGTCGACTCCAGGGTAGTAAGAGTCGACTCCACGAGGTACACAAAGAAAAGTCAGAGAGCAGTTTTCGAGTCTGAGATTCGAGTCGACTCCAGTGGAACGCGAGTCGACTCCGATGGTGGCAAGTCGACTCCAGAGAAAGCAAGAGTCGACTCTCAGCAGGTACACAAAGAAAAGGTCAGAGAGCATTTTATGGACTCTGAGATTCGAGTCGACTCCCGCAATACGCGAGTCGACTCCGAGACTTGTGCGACCATCGACAGACAGAAAACCATGTTACTGCCTCTGAGATTCGAGCCGACTCCCAGATAGCTCGAGTCGACTCCAAGACAAGCTTCACGTCAAAAGGCAGAAGACCAACTTTCGGAAACTGAGAGCCGAGTCGACTCCAAGGAAGTTCGAGTCGACTCCAAGACTGGATGAGCCAAAAGACAGAGAATCGGGAGTTCGGGCTCTGAGATTCGAGTCGACTCCAAGGACAGTCGAGTCGACTCGAGTGGACAAAATTCAAAATTGGATCCACGGACTTCAGTGGATGAGCCGACTCCAAAATTGCCAGGTCAGCTCCAGAAGTTGGCGAGTCGACTCCAGGTCAAGACGAGTCGACTCCCAGTCAAGACGGCAACTTTAATTCAAATTTGGAACAGTTGCCGAGTCGACTCCGGAAAAGTGTGAGTCGACTCCTGCTACAGCCGAGTCGACTCCTGATCGCGCGAGTCGACTCCAACCCACCAACGGTCATATTGTCAGGCTGCGCAGAGTGTGCAGAACGGCCAGAAAAAGCAGAGTAACGGCTAGTTTCCGTGGGGGTTGGCTTAAATAGCCACAGAGGACTGTAGCAAGGCCAGAGAATAGATTATTCCACTCCAAGCATTCAAGTTTTCAAGCTCTCCAAGTGCTCTTAAACGAAAAAGGGAAGATCTGCATTTACTGCCTCAACAACTTCTTCCCAACAATCAAAGCTTCCTCCTCCTGCATTCAAGTCGACCACTCTTTCAAGAGGAGACCAGAGTTCCAGAAGCCATACCTCTTCACCAGCTTAAAAGCGTTTGAGCGGCTTCTAACTCCTTTACGATTATATTGTTTTAAAATCTGCTTTTTGAGAAGCTATTTTCTGTTTTCTTCTATCTCTTGTATTTACTTGATTCAATCGGGGGATTGAATCAAGGGGTTTAAGGTTGGTTGGTGAGCCAAGTTAAAACCAACGTGTGTAAGGGTTTGATTGTGAGCCCGGGAAAACAATCGGGGTTGGTCTAGTCGGGTGAGCCTGGGAAAACCGACCGAGTTCGTTGTGAGCTCGTAAAACAACAAGTTTGGTTGTGAGCTTTGCAAAACAACCGGCTGTAATCCAAGGGGGTTATAGTGAAATTCCCAAGTGAGACTTGGGGAGTGGACGTAGGAGCAAGGGTTAGCTCCGAACCACTATAAAAACTTTGTGTTTGTAGTGCATTGTCTCTCATCTTCTTCCCCGCAATTACTCACAGCACTAGGCTTTAATTAAGATAACTTGCTATAGTTTTTAATTAATCATCCACAAAGTTTTAATTAGCCAAATTATTTTAAAAACCCAATTCACCCCCCCTCTTGGGTTGTCTATCTGGGCAACAAGTGGTATCAGAGCCCAAAAACTCTTCCACTCAAGAGTTAAAAGATCAAATGACAACCCCATTTGGATCTTCTCACATTGAGGGTCAGTCCACCCAAAGACCCCTTTTTCAATGGATCTGACTACTCATACTGGAAGGCTTAGGATGAGAATATTCATCCAAGCCCAAGACTATGAGATGTGGTCCATTGTAGTAAATGGGCCATACATCCCATCCATTTACGTAGATGGTGTTAAGGTACCTAAACTAGAAATGGACTGGGATGAACATGACATGAGGAAGGCACAATTAAACTCTAAAGCCAATGAATGTTTTCTATTGTGCCTTAGACCGTAATGAATTCAATAGGATTTCAACTTGTAATTCCAGCAAAAGAAATTTGGGACAGACTTGAAGTGACCCCATGAGGGCACGAATCAAGTCAAGGAATCCAAAATAAACATCTTGGTTCATAAATATGAACTATTTAAAATGGATTCAAATGAACAATCACATCCATGTTCACTAGGTTTACTGATATTGTCAATGGTCTAAAAAGCTTGGCAAGAACTATACTAACAGTGAGCTTGTCAGGAAATCCTTCGGTGTCTACCGGAGGTCGTGGGAAGCTAAAGTGACAGCAATCCAAGAAGCCAAGGACTTGAACAAGCTACCACTTGAGGAGCTTCTTGGATCCCTCATGACGCACGAGCTCACCATGAAACAACACAACGAGGAAGAGTCCTCCCATAAGAAAAAGGTAATAGCCCTTAAATCTACATCTTCTAACAAGGATTGGTCTTGCAGCAGCAGCAGTGAAGAAGAAGAAGATGAGGAAGATGGTGGTGAGGCTCTCTTGTCGCGCAAGTTCAAGAAATTCATCAACCACAGAAGTCCTATCATCAAAGGACAGGCCCCCTCAAATTCCTACCGCAAAGACAAAGGTAAGGAAAGAAAAAATGAGGGGATTGGTTGTTACGAGTGCAAGAAGCCGGGTCACATAAGAGTGGAGTGCCCCTTACTGAAGAAGGGGAGTAAGTACAAGAAGAAAAAGGCACTTGTCACTACCCTATCGGACTCCGACTCATCATCCTCCTCATCAGATGATGAACAAGAAGAGAAGGCCAATTTCTGTTTCATGGCCAACGAAAACGAGGTAACTTCCGACACGCATCCTGATTTTTCTTTTGATGAACTTTATGATGCATTTAAATGAATTAATGGTAGAATATAAGGCTATAAATCTTAAGAATAAAGAACTAAAAAATAACTAATCAATCATACCTACATAAAATACGATAAATTAGTTAAGGATAAGGATTTAATCACCAAAGAAAACATAGAACTTAAAACAAGCAACCAACTTTTAACTCAAAGACCAACACCTTAACTAAAGAAAATGAAAAACTAACTAAGAAATTTTCAGAACTTAAAAATATAAAACAAACCTTAGATAAGGATCTTACTAAAGAACTTAATGATCTAAAAGCCGAAAATCAGACACTAACTAAAGAACTTAACAAATACAAACCCTTAGTTGAAAGATTTACCTATAGTTCTGAAAAATTAAACATGATACTAAATAGTTCAACGTGGCAGTGTTTTAATAAAGCCGGTTTAGGATATAAACCAAGGAATAAGCAAAAACTTCTTAGTAACTTCTTTGTTAAAGCTGGAGGGAAACAAAAACTAAGAAAATAACCTGCTTTTGTTTGGTACAGTAGGCCATAAAGCAAATGTATGTAATTTTAGGAAAAGTAAAACTAAAAGAAAAATTAAAAGGGTATGGGTTCCAAAAGGAACCAACTTGACTAACCATGAAGGACCCAAGAAAACTTGGGTACCTAAGATGACATGATTTTGCTTGTGTAGGAGTGTCTTGCAGCCAAGGTCAACAAAATTGCTGTATTTGGATAGTGGCTGCTCAAGGCACATGACGGGGTGATAAAGACCAATTTTTCACCTTTGAAGCTAAGAAGGGAGGTGCTATGACGTTTGGAGAAACAACCAAGGTCACATCATTGGTATTGGTAAAGTTCAAATCACCCCTTCTACTTTTATAGATAATGTTAGATATGTTGATGTCTTAAGCATAACTTGTTAAGCATCAGTCAATTATGTGATAAAGAATTATGATGTTATGTTTAAAACCATCACTATGTATTATAACAATCCTAATGATAATAGCTTAGTTTTTAAGGAATTAGACGTGGAAATGTATATGTTGTAGACCTAGAAGATCTTGCAAACATAACCAATGTCTAGTTGTAAATGAAACTAAAGATAATGATGCTAGTTGGTTATGGCACCGTAAGTTAGGTCATGAAGCATGGACACAATAACTAAATTAGTTAAAAGAGACTCCGTGATAGGTTTGCCAAAATTAAAATTTGAAAAGAACAAAATATGTGAAAGCATGTCAATTTGGCAAACAATCTAGAAACTCTTTTAAATCCATAAAATGTGTCTCTACCTCTAGGCCTCTAGAATTATTACACATGGACCTATTTGGTCCAACTAGAACAACAAGCCAAGGTGGAAATAAATATGGTCTAGTCATAGTAGATGATTACTCTAGGTACACATGGGTCATGTTTCTAGCACATAAGGACCAAGCATTTTCAATGTTTAAAAAGTTCCATAAGGAAGTAACAAATGCTAGAGAGTCTTCAGTCATAGCCATTAGAAGTGACCATGGTACCGAATTCGAAAATCAATTATTTGATGAATTTTGTAGTAAAAGGGGATAACCCATAATTTTCTGCACCTAGGACACCACAACAAAATGGAGTTGTGGAAAGGAAGAATAGAACTCTAGAGGAAATGGCTAGAACGATGTTATGTGAAAGTAACCTCCCTAAGTACTTTTGGGGAGAAGCCATTAATACTTCTTGGCCATATATTAAATAGAGTTTTATTAAGACCCATTATAAAGAAAACACCTTATGAACTGTGGAAAAACAGAAAACCAAAAGTTAACTATTTTCATGTTTTTGGATGTAGGTGTTTGTACATAATAATGGGAAAGATAATCTAGGGAAATTTGATCCTAAATCTGATGAAGGAATATTTCTAGGTTATTCTACAACTAGTAAAGCCTATAGAATCTTTAATAAAAGAACCCCAGTTATAGAAGAATCTATACATGTTGTTTTTGATGACTCTAGTGACATCTCATCTAGTAAGAAGGTTAATTTTGATGATGATATTGAAATACTTGAAGAAAAGATAGATGAGATGGGATTACAAGATGATAATCAAAAGTTGATTGAAGGAGAATCGTCAAACCAAGAGCCTATAGTGGATCATGGGCTAGCTAAAGCTTGGAGGTAATGCTCACGGGCATCCTAAGGAACTAATTCTAGATGATCCATCACAACCGGTTAGGACTAGAGCATCCACTTAGGAATTTGAATAATCAATCTATCTTTTGTTTCACACTTTGAGCCCAAACATATAGAAGAAGCCGAAAATGATGTAAATTGGATAAATGCAATGCAAGAAGAACTAAATCAATTTACTAGAAACAAGGTTTGGGATCTAGTGGAGAGACTTCTGAATATTCCAATTATAGGTACTAAATGGATATATAAAAATAAGCTAGATGAAAATGGAATTGTTATAAGGAATAAGGCTAGACTAGTAGCAAAGGGTTATAATTCAAGAAGAAGGCATAGATTTTGATGAAACCTTTGCTCCCGTAGCTAGACTTGAGGCAATTTAGACTTCTATTAGCATATGCATGCTCTAAGGACTTCAAACTATATCAAATGGATGTAAAGAGTGCTTTTCTAAATGGGTTTATTAATGAGGAGGTGTATGTAGAACAACCTCCTGGTTTTGAAATCATCAATACCTAATCATGTGTATAAACTGAACAAAGCACTTTATGGACTAAAACAAGCACCTAGAGCATGGTATGAGAGACTTAGTAAATTCCTATTAGAACATGAATTTTCTAGGAAAATGTAGATACAACATTATTTCTGAAAAGAAAAATAAGGATATGTTATTTAGTACAGATTTATGTTGATGATATCATTTTCGGTGCTACTAAACAATCGCCTCTGCGAGGAATTTGCTGATTTGATGCAGAGTGAGTTTGAGATGAGCATGATGGGAAGAGCTGAACTACTTCCCTCGGGGCTTCAAATCAAACAATCTGAAGGAGGCATCTTCATCAATCAAGCAAAATATATTCAAGGAGATGCTCAAGAGTTTGATATGGAGGGAAACAGTCAATCAGCACCCCCATTGAAGCTCATCATGTAAGTTAGACCAAGATGAATTCAGGTAAATCTGTAAATCAAAAACTTTATAGAGGTATGATAGGTTCTTTACTGTATCTTACTGCAAGTAGGCCTGATATTATGTTTAGTGTGTGCATGTGTGTAGATATCAGGCTAATCTAAAGAATCACACCTGAGCTGCAGTTAAGAGAATCTTTAAATACTTAATTGGAACTAAGAACATAGGGGCTGTGGTACTCTAAAGAATCTAGCCTAAACTTAATAGGGTAACAACAGATTCAGACTTCCGCTGGATGTAAGCTTGATAGAAAACAGTACCAGGGGTCCTGTCAATTTCTAGGAGAAAACCTATCTCATGTTTAGCAAGAAACAAAACTCGGTTGCATTATCCACTGCAGAAGCTGAATATGTTGCAGCCGGGGTTGTTGTGCTCAAATCTTATGGATTAAACAACAATTAGAAGATTATGGCATTTAAACAAGATAAAATCCCCATTTAATTGTGATAACACAAGTGCCATAAATCTCACTAAAAATCCAATTCAACACTCAAGAACTAAACACATTGAGATAAGTACATCACTTCATAAGAGATCATGTATTGAATGGTGATGTGTCAACTCCAATTTGTGTGTACTGATAATCAATTAGCAGACATTTTACAAAACCCTAAGTGAAGAGAGGTTTAGTGTGCTTAGAAGGGGATTAGGAGTGATTGATACCATCATAGTGGGGTTTTTCACTAGATTAATTGATTTTGATGATTAGAATGAGGTTAAAATAGAGTTTCTATGCAGTGATCATCAAATCAGTCCTTAATTAGGTAATTTTTCCTCTTTTGGCACGAGTTATGGCAATGGTTTTTTAGGTGCGTGCCAAGGTTAGAGACGACTCGAGAAGTTTCAGAGCCGGCTCCTAAGGGGGAGTCGACTCGAGGTCGAGTCGAACTCGCGACTCAGGGGAGTCGACTCGCAGTCGGGATCCGACTTTTTAACCCTAGGTTTGTCGTTTCGCAAACACTTTTCCTCAAGCCGCCACTGTTCACAAAGCCTTAGAGCCGACTCCTAGGTCATCCCCGATCGTCTCCAAGCCCTTTCCCGTCGATTTTTCGCCGGACATTGAGTTTCCGTCCGTTCCTAGGTCATTTCCGGTCCGTCCCGAGCTTCCTCTGTCGGTCCTTCACCGTCCTCTAGGTATTTTCTTCCGTTAGGTCAAGTGCCGTCGGTTAGGACCAGTCGTTAGGAAGAGGCCCGTCCCGAGGCCCGGTCCCGAAGCGGCGCTCCAAGGGCGGCACGATCCCGCGAGGCAACCCACCTCCGGATCCGTCCCCGGCCTAGGGTGGTTCCTCGGTTAGGCCGTTGGCCGGGAAGGCCGTCACCTCCGGGAGGTTGTCGATTTCGACTAATCCTCGCCCGGGAGGGGTTCACCATAGGCGATAGGGCTTAAGGAAGCCCAGGGGCCTAGAGTACTTCCTCTACCTTGGACCTTCCCACCTTATCCCTGGCCTAGTTCAAAAGTTTTACAGTACCGTCCATCGGGGAGAGTGGGAGGTATCGAGGGCCACGGTAGTAAGGTGTCCCGTGCGTGTCACAGAGGACCTCATTGCCCATATCCTTCACCCTTCCATTAGTAGGGGTGGCTCCCGGGCACACCCTGAGGATAGAGTGCGGCCCTTACGGTCGTCTTAGGGCATCCACCTCAGTCCCCCCTAGATGAGGTATCTGCTAGCTCACTTCCTATTGAAGGAGAATCCTTTTGAGCATTCTGTCCAGGTCCATGCTTCCCCTAAGGACAGGGAAGTTTGATTTTGTGAAATGATGAGGGACTTAGCTATTATGTCTTATATTCCTTCAGGACACCATCGATCAACTTTCCAAAGCTCATTTATAAGGTATATGTGTGGCCCCATAGATAGACCTAGGCTTTCACTCCCATACGGGATGTTATTCACTCCTTCTTTTTAGGCAGTACGAGCATTCCCATTCCTGAGAGGGAAACCCTCTCGTGCCTTGCGATGGACTTGATCGCTTATGTACGGGGACTATGCACAGGATGGGGTTTCGGAAGAGAAGAAGGGATCTGGGTTAGGAAGTCCACCTCTCACTGCTCACGACCACCAGACCAATCACCCGGTCCTGAGCCAATTCAGGACTACCCAGCCTTCCAGACCATCCAGGACCTCCCCATCCACTCCTCCCTGCTCCTACCACCTCTGCCGGACCTCCTCCTCAGTTCCACCATCTATGGAGGTCCGTATTGATACAGAGCCAGCTCCGGGAGCTGCGGCAGGAGGATCGTCCGAGATCCTGAGGGATGGAGTTGCTTCGGGAGCTCCGAGGTGCGGTGGCCCTGTCCCCACTCCTGCACCCGTATCTTCTCAGTTGGTCCCTTCCTTGACAGCCGTGACTGACATGACGGCTCATGTACGGGAAGAGATCTACAATGTCCGGAGTTTGGTCCAGGCCCAGTTCCACAGCATGAGTGAGGTCACGAGCTCCACTCGACAGATGCGAGAGGAGGATAGGTTCGTGACATGCACACCACCACCGAGGGGCCGAGCGCTTGGCGAATGTACTCATCGACAAGCTGGACGCACTTCAGACATCGGTGACTGGGCTTCAGGCGTCGGTGACAGAGCTCTCCACTACACATAGCAGAGCCACCACGTCTATTATCACGCAGCTCGGACATGTGACAGGATGCAGTCACCCTCCTCATGGAGCAGAGCCGATGAGAGGAGGAGCACCATCCTCGAGAGGAGGTGCCACATCCTCCAGAGGAGGAGATGCATCCTCGAGAGGGGGAGCTTCATCCTCGAGGAGGACATAGATGTGTTTGAGTTGTGTTTTGTCTTGGCTTTGCTTTACTTATTGTATTCTCACATGTATTCACATTCATATCAATACAATGAGTAGACATTTTATCTTCAATTATGTGCTTTGCTTTATGATTGATTGTGTGTGATTACCTCCTTTTTGGTATGATGACAAAAAGGGGGAGAAATATGTATAAAATGTGTAAAAGGGGAGAAATATGAAAAAAATATGTAAAAGAAATCAATGGAAATAAATAAAAAGATAAACTCTTAAAAACACACTCAAATTTGTTCTAAGTGGATTCGGTACCTCGAGGCTCATTATCTCTCTTTTGGGGCTCCTATGGAGTAATCTCCAGAATCTATTCAAGGGATATTCGGAGATTAGCTGAATCCTACTCAAGAACAAATTGACAGATTTTCCCTCTAAAAAGATAAAATTCAGTTCAAAAACTTCAAAGCATTAAAAGGAAATTCAGAGAATCAAAACATAGTTGAATGCATATGTTGAGGGGAGAATCTGAATCTTAATCAAGCTAAATCATTAATGACATATAAACCAAACAATTGATTGCATAATATGAAGGGCTTATATAATTCCAAATGAAAGGGGGAGCTTTAACTCCGAAATTTAATGTTTCACTCCTTTTCAAACTTGGATAAATTAAATTATCAGACATTTGAATTCATTTATGGATTTTACTTCATTGTTTTATGAGCAATTCATTTTACATATACTCAAAGTTTTGTCATCATCAAAAAGGGGAAGATTGTGGAGTGATTGATTAAACCCCATTTGATTTTGATGAGCTCAAAGCATTTGAGTATATCTTGTGATTACTAATGAATTCAAATGGTGTTTCAGTGAACAATCCTGTCCAAGTGTCTCTAGATTTGGTTCATAGTATTGTGGATAAGTTAAGAAGTCTGGCTGAACCAAAGCTGAGACTCGAGTCCGACTCCCGAGGTATCAACGAGTCGACTCCAAGCGTATCAAGTTCACTGGCACGAGTCGAGTCGACTCCAGACTAGTACGAGTCGACTGCCGACTGAGAACAGAAAGAAGAACAGAAAGCCTCATCTCAGAACCTGTCAATGAGTCGACTCCTGAAAGTGCGCGAGTCGACTCCAATGTTCAACGAGTCGACTCCAGGGTAGTAAGAGTCGACTCCAAGAGGTACCAAAGAAAAGTCAGAGAGCAGTTTTCGAGTCTGAGATTCGAGTCGACTCCAGTGGAACGCGAGTCGACTCCGATGGTTGGGCAAGTCGACTCCAGAGAAAGCAAAGTCGACTCTCAGCGGTACACAAAGAAAAGGTCAGAGAGCATTTTATGGACTCTGAGATTCGAGTCGACTCCCGCAATACGCGAGTCGACTCCGAGACTGTGCGACCATCGACAGACAGAAAACCATGTTACTGCCTCTGAGATTCGAGCCGACTCCCAGATAGCTCGAGTCGACTCCAAGACAAGCTTCACGTCAAAAGGCAGAAGACCAACTTTCGAAAACTGAGAGCCGAGTCGACTCCAAGGAAGTTCGAGTCGACTCCAAGACTGGATGAGCCAAAAGACAGAGAATCGGAAGTTCGGGCTCTGAGATTCGAGTCGACTCCAAGGACAGTCGAGTTCGACTCGAGTGGACAAAATTCAAAATTGGGATCCACGGACTTCAGTGGATGAGCCGACTCCAAAATTGCCAGGTCAGCTCCAGAAGTTGGCGAGTCGACTCCAGGTCAAGACGAGTCGACTCCCAGTCAAGACGGCAACTTTAATTCAAATTTGGAACAGTTGCCGAGTCGACTCCGGGAAAAAGCGTTGAGTCGACTCCTGCTACAGCCGAGTCGACTCCTGATCGCGCGAGTCGACTCCAACCCACCAACGGTCATATTGTCAGGCTGCGCAGAGTGTGCAGAACGGGCCAGAAAAAGCAGAGTAACGGCTAGTTTCCCGTGGGGGTTGGCTTAAATAGCCACAGAGGACTGTAGCAAGGCAGAGAACAGATATTCCACTCCAAGCATTCAAGTTTTCAAGCTCTCCAAGTGCTCTTAAACGAAAAAAGGGAAGATCTGCATTTACTGCTCCAACAACTTCTTCCCAACAATCAAAGCTTCCTCCTCCTGCATTCAAGTCGACCACTCTTTCAAGAGGAGACCGGGAGTTCCAGAAGCCATACCTCTTCACCAGCTTAAAGCGTTTGAGGGCTTCTAACTCCTTTACAATTATGTTTTAAATCTGCTTTTTGAGAAGCTATTTTCTGTTTTCTTCTATCTCTTGTATTTACTTGATTCAATCGGGGGATTGAATCAAGGGGTTTAAGGTTGGTTGGTGAGCCAAGTTAAAACCAACGTGTGTAAGGGTTTGATTGTGAGCCCGGGAAAACAATCGGGGTTGGTTCTAGTCGGTGAGCCTGGGAAAACCGACCGAGTTCGTTGTGAGCTCGTAAAACAACAAGTTTGGTTATGAGCTTGCAAAACAACCGGCTGGTAATCCAAGGGGGTTATAGTGAAATTCCCAAGTGAGACTTGGGGAGTGGACGTAGGAGCAAGGGTTAGCTCCGAACCACTATAAAACTTTGTGTTTGTAGTGCATTGTCTCTCATCTTCTTCCCCGCACATTACTCATAGCACTAGGCTTTAATTAAATAACTTGCTATAGTTTTTAATTAATCATCCACAAAGTTTTAATTAGCCAAATTATTTTAAAAACCCAATTCACCCCTCCCTCTTGGGTTGTCTATCTGGGCAACAAAATGACTCTTAAAAGAAAGAAAATATAATTGCTTTTGAAAGAAATTGAGCTTCAAAAGAATTATTTTCTGATTAATATTTCAATACATTTTCTCAAAGATTAAGAGGGAGCATAATTTGTTTTTGAAAGATGAAAAAAGTGTGTTTGCTATAAATTTTGAAAAACTTTAGATCACTTTACATTTTTGATATCATAGAATTTCAGTTTTATTCATGCTTATCATTAAAATCTGAAATTCAACAAAAAGAAAAGAATGATTAAAGAAGAATGCATCTTTTGAAGGGGAGCTTTAGACATATCAATCTCTTTAGATTTTGCATCTTATTCAAAAGTCACCATCATATCATACATACCTTGAATATTTTATGAATTGATTTTGATAAACCTCCTTGTGTTGCCATTACTTGTCTTAGTTATATATAGCCTATACTTTGAGTTTAATTCTATAGAGCATTTATTATCTCAAATGAATATGATTTGATACTTGCAAATATGCTCTCAATGGTTAAGATTAAAAATATGCTGAAATTTGTAGAAAACATATTTTTAAGATTAACAATTTGAATGTTTTTATTGAAAATTATCTTCAAATTCTAAACTCTTAAATAGAATGCTCAATTAAGGGGGAGAAAGAAATTTCAGGAGGAGAGATCATATGAAACTTAATTGCATAAATCTATAACTAAAGGAGAGAGAAAGAATACTAAATGAGAAGTGATCCTAATACTCTCCAATATGTATCATCTGAAATTTAAATCTGAAAAATCTTTATGATACACCTTGAGGCTTGTTATTTGGTTAGTATATCTTATGCATCAATCATGAACCAAATTGCAATTCAAACAGTTGATCTTAAGAGCCTCTAGTTTAATGAAAGAGGGGGAGAATAATGTGTTGAGCTAAATTTTCTTCAGTATCTCTTATGAACACAAATTTAAAGTAACTACTACATGTGATAGATTTATAGATTTTAAAATGCACTTAATTGGCAAATCAGCTATTTTGAAAATTATTTAAAAAACGAATTCCATCTGTTCTATTAGAAAATCTATTTTGGAATTCATTAATGAGTTCTTATTGGCTTGCACTTTAGAGTTTCTATCCTACGCCAGTTTCTTTTAATTGATTTTGATGTTATTCTCTTTAACGGAGCAAAAGAAAGTCTTTAAAAGAGCTCTAAAAGAACTTTTAAAGCTTTGCATTTTATGTATGCTCTAAGATATATTATAAATTGCATGAATTTATGTTTTGGTATTTGTGCCACAATATTTTTATATCATAAAAGAACTTTGAAATCATTAAGAATTAATGATCCAACATGATTTTATATTTTTCGAGTATATAAGTTTTGATATTATACTCTAAAAAAATTGATTAGATTGCTCTTATGTTGCTATATATTTAATATATTGGCCAAAAGATCTTAAATGAACAAGCCTTTATAATTGTTATTAAAGATCTTTCAAAAAAATAGGAAGGTTGGATTTTCATTCGTGTTTTCTTTGAATATCATTCTTGATACTTCTTGAATTAACTTGAAAAAGATTCCACCTGCACTTGATTTGAAAACTATCTTTGGAATCTATATTTAAAGGTCTCTTTTGGTTCGTATCTCAAATGTAATATTCTTAAAGCCAAACTTTTCATTCTTGATTCTGATGACATTCTTAAAGCCAAATAATTTCGAGTTTATTCTTTTTGAAAGAGGGGTAAAAGAACTTTAAAAAAGAATGTTAAAATTATCAAATTCAATGTGATCTCATTTAAATTTGCTCTGAAATCATTTTAATTGGCTCTGATACATGCTCATTAATCTTGTTCTGACATTATTGCCTTTAGTTATATCATTCATATTCATGCAATAATTCGACATGCATTGACTGAAAATTAGAGTACAATAAGGGAGAGAAATATCTAAGTTTAGTTTATTACTTTGTGCTTAATGTTTCATTATCTTGCAACCTTTTTGATGTTATCAAAAAGGAGAAGAAATATCTAAGTATATGCTCATAATGTTTTATGTGTTGATTATGTTAAGTTAATTAAATCTAAAACATTATCATGAAGTATGTTTTAAATATGCATATTTTCTACTTCATGCAACTTAGCTATGCATTAGTTCTAGAACACAATCTATTTTATATTGCATATATTCTAAGTTTTGTCATCATCAAAAAGGGGGAGATTGCTGACCCAAAGATTGATTTGATGATCACAAAATTTTGAAGTATAATTACTAATATTTGTGTTGCAAGAAGAAAGATAATTTGTTTTACAAGGCAAAACCTTGCAGTGGATTGATGCTCCGAAGGGTTCCTTCTCTGTTCGTGGTGTTTGGGAGTCGTTGCGCCTGCGTCATAGTAGAGTGGACTGGTGGAAGCTTGTTTGGCATAGCCAAGCTATTCCAAGGATGTCCTTTATTTTTTTGTTAGCCATCCAGGATGCCTTATATACTCAAGCTAAGCTTATACATTTTGGCATTATTCAGGTCGCCCAATGTGTTTTGTGTGGGGGTGGGCATGAGGATGTGGATCATTTATTTTTTGAGTGCCCATTCTCTCAGCGCATCTGGTCCGTTCTTTGTGCCAAGTGTAATATTTTGTGGGCCTCGCGTAGATGGATGGATACGATCTCTTGGCTTTCTCAAATGGATGGTCGTTCACTCTTGGGTCGAACTGCAAAGTTTATGGTGGTAGCTGCAGTCTACTACATTTGGAGGGAACGTAATGCTCGTTTGCATGGCGATGGCCCTACACATGAGCGTGTTCTTCTAAGAGAGATTACTTTTTGTATTGTGACTCGGATTAATCTCACACGGGGTGTGACTCCATCTCCTGCTAATAGATGGCTTCACAGTTCGTGGGGATTCTCTGATGATATCTTTTGATACTCTCATCATTTTGTTCTTACAAGCTTTGTAGTTAGTTGTTGTGGCTAGAGGGGTATGCCCTCCTAGCCTTTGATTTCTGGGGTATGCCCCTATGCATTTGTATGCCATTTCTTCAATTTGGATATATACACACTTACCTTTATCCAAAAAAAGAACATAGCAAGTTGGAAAAATATAAGAAGGCCTCTGTTGACCCCCTAATGGATTTTGATGAATACAAAACACTAGAGTATAATTCCATTTATCTTAACAATTTACTTGAGAATTTTAGGTGTTTAATTAAGAATATTGTTAAGAAATGTCTAGGCAAGTTTCCATAATTTTTATGAATTTATTGAAGAATTTTTTAAGTTGAAGAAAACAGATCAGGGACAGCCGACACGTCTCCGGTTTGTCCCAGAGACGTCTCTGGCACAAACAGGAAGAACTGGCACGTCGGGAGACGTCCCCGGCACCTGGCGAGGCGTCTCGCAGGGTCGGAGTCGACTCTCTCAGTGGCGGCAGAAAGGCTGATTTCAAGAGATGCGCGCGAGCCGTCTCCACAGGACGAGGAGTCGTCCCCGCAAGTAAAAAGCAGACTTCCCGAGTCGTCCCCGAGGTAGCGGAGTCGGCTCTCTCAGGGTATTCCAGAGGATGTCTTTTTCAGTGATAAGGCAGCGGAGACGTCCCCTGAAAGAGCAGAGTCGACTCTCTCAGAGAATTCCAGAAGACATGTTTTTCGGAGATATAACGGCGGAGTCGTCCCCAAGGCAGCGGAGTCGTCCCCATGCAAAAAGCGCAAACAAGCTGAGACGTCCCCGTAAAGCGCCGAGTCGACCCCAAACATCGTCAAAAGTAAAATCTTACAGCCGAGACGTCTCGTGATGAAGCGGAGACATCTCCGGAGCGCCTGGGACGCGACTGACAACTTTGCCAGGTTTGGTTTGAATTTCAAATCTCTTTAACTTTATCTCTAACGGCTATATTTGCTTTTTGGGCTATAAAAGGGAGCTCTTAAGTGCTTTCCAACAACTTCTCAAAAACCCAACACAAGATCATTCAAGAGAGAAGAAAGAAAAAGAGGTTCAAGGGAGTTAGCGCATTCAAGTGAAGAAATCAAGTGTCTTCAAGCTTCCCAAGTGATTTCGTGCTCAACTACTTTCTTCCGCTAGGCATTCAAAGCTCACATTCAAGCCAACGCGATCCACATCGGAAGAACCACCATTTCCCACGCTTCCAACGGCTAAAAGGGTTCTTCCGGGTTTCATTGTTTATCATTGTTATATTTGCTTATTTAGAGCTTTCAAATCTTTTGTAAAACTTTTTCAATATTGTGCTTGTTCCAGTCAAGGGACTTGGAACAAGGGAAAGGCGTCCCAAGCCTAGGTGAAATTGGGGGTTTTAGGGTTCGTTGTTAGCCCGGTGAAAACAACGAGTTGGGTAGTGCACTCGCAAAACTACCGTACTGTAATCTTGGATTATAGTGGAAATTCCCAAAGGTGCTTTGGGGAGTGGATGTAGGAGCAGTGGAAGCTCCGAACCACTATAAAAGCTTGTGTTTGCGATTGTCTGTTTTCATACCTTTATTTTTACTTTAGCTCATACATTTGTGTGTTTTATTAGACAATGTGGAGTGATTGATTAAAATCCTATTTGATTTTGATGAGATCAAAGCAATTGAGTATATTTCTTGTTTACTAATGAATTCAATTAAGTGTTTCAGTGAAAATCTTGTCTAAGTGTCTCAAGACTTGGATCATAATTTTTGGATAAGTTAAGAAGACAGCTTGAACCAAAGTCTGAGACTCGAGTCGACTCCAGAGTATCACGAGTCGACTCCAAGCGTATCAAGTTCACTGGCACGAGCTCGAGTCGACTCCAGATCTGTACGAGTCGACTCCGACTGAGAACAGACAGAAGAACAGAAAGCTTCAACTCAGAACCTGTCAACGAGTCGACTCCTAAAGTGCGCGAGTCGACTCCGATGTTCACCGAGTCGACTCCAGGATAGTAAGAGTCGACTCCAAGAGGAACACAAAGAAAAAGTCAGAGAGCAGTTTTCGGGTCTGAGATTCGAGTCGACTCCAGTGAAACGCGAGTCGACTCCGATGGATGGCAAGTCGACTCCAAAGAAGGTGAGAGTCGACTCTTAGAGGAACACAAGAAAAAGTCAGAGAGTAATTTTCGGACTCTGAGATTCGAGTCGACTCCCGCAATATGCGAGTCGACTCTAAGACTCCGCGACCATCAACAGACAGAAGACCAAGTTACTGCCTCTGAGATTCGAGTCGACTCCCAGACAGCTCGAGTCGACTCCAAGACAGCTTCACATCAAAAAGGCAGAAGACCAAGTTTCGGAAACTGAGAGCCGAGTCGACTCCGAGGAAGTTCGAGTCGACTCCAAGACTGGACGAGCCAAAAGACAGAGAATCGGGAGTTCGGGCTCTGAGATTCGAGTCGACTCCCAGGACAGTCGAGTCGACTCGAGTGGATCAAATTCAAAATTGGATCCACGGACTTCAGTGGATGAGCCGACTCCGAAATTGCTAAGTCAGCTCCAGAAGTTGGCGAGTCGACTCCAGGTCAAGACGAGTCGACTCCCAGTCGTGAAGGCAACTTTAATTCAAATCTGGAACAGTTGCCGAGTCGACTCCAGAAAAGCTTGAGTCGACTCCCGCTACAGCCGAGTCGACTCCTGATCGCGCGAGTCGACTCTAACCCACCAACGGACACATTGTCAGGCTGCGCAGAGTGTGCAGAACGGGCAGAAAAAGCTCTCTAACGGCTAGTTTCCGTGGGGGTTGGTTTAAATAGCCACAGACGACTGTAGCAAGGCAGAGAAGAACCATTGCACTCCAACTAATCAAGCATTCAAGCTCTGCAACGTGTTCTTCAACGAAAAAGAGGAAGATCTGCATTTACTGCATCCACCTACATCTTTCCAGCAATTAAAGCCTTCTCCTCCTGCATTCAAGTCGACTACTCACTCAAGAGGAGACCAGAAGTTTAAGAAGCCATTCCTCTTCTCCAACCTAAAAGCGTTTGAGGCTTCTTAACTTCATTTATTGTTCATATTGTCTTTTATCTGCTTTTGAGAAGCTGTATTTTTCTGTTTCTTCTTTTTATTTACACATTGTATTTGCTTGGTTCAATCGGGGGATTGAATCAAGGGGATTGAGGTTGGTTGGTGAGCCGAGTGTAAAACCAACGTGTGTAAGGGTTCGATTGTGATCCCGAAAAAACAATCGGGGTGGTTCTAGTCGGTGAGCCTGGGAAAACCGACCGAGTTCGTTGTGAGCTCGTAAAACAACAAGTTTGGTTGTGAGCTTGGAAAACAACCGGCTGTAATCCAAGGGGATTATAGTGAATTCCCAAGTGAGACTTGGGGAGTGGACGTAGGAGCAAGGGTTAGCTCCGAACCACTATAAAACTTGGTGTTTGTGATTGCGTGTCTCTATTCTTCTTCCTTTCATATCACTCACAGCACATAGTAATTAATTAAATAACTTACACTAGTTTTAATTACTTATCCACATCGTTTTAAATACCCAAATTATTTTAAAACCCAATTCACCCTCCCCCCCTCTTGGGTTGTCTATCTGGGCAACAAGTGGTATCAGAGCCTAAACTCTTCCACCCAAGAGTTAAAAGATCAAAATGACAACCCCATTTGGATCTTCCCACATTGAGGGTCAGTCCACCCAAAGATTCCCTTCCTTTAATGGATCCGACTACTCATACTGGAAGGCTAGGATGAGAATATTCATCCAAGCCCAAGACTATGAGATGTGGACCATTGTAGTAAATGGCCCATACATCCCATCCACATATGTAGAGGGTATCACGGTACCCAAATTAGAAAAGGATTGGGATGAACATGACATGAGAAAGGCACAACTAAATTCTAAAGCTATGAATGTGTTTTACTGTGCCTTAGACAGAAATGAATTCAATAGGGTCTCTACTTGCAACTCTGCAAAAGAGATCTGGGATAAACTTGAAGTGACCCATGAGGGCACAAATCAAGTTAAAGAATCCAAAATTAATATATTGGTTCATAAGTATGAACTATTTAAAATGGATTCTAATGAGACAATCACTAGCATGTTCACTAGGTTTACTGCATTGTCAATGGCCTAAAAAGCCTTGGCAAGAACTATACTAACAGTGAGCTTGTCAGGAAAATCCTTCGGTGTCTACCAAGGTCGTGGGAAGCTAAAGTGACGGCAATCCAAGAAGCCAAGGACTTGAACAAATTACCACTCGAGGAGCTTCTTGGATCCTTAATGACGCACGAGCTAACCATGAAGCAACACAACGAGGAAGAGTCCTCCCACAAGAAAAAGGTAATAGCTCTGAAATCTACTTCATCTAACAAGGAATTATCTTGCAGTAGCAGCAGTGAAGGAGAAAAACATGAGGAAGATGATGGTGAGGCACTTCTTGTGCGCAAGTTCAAAAAATTCATCAACCACAAGAAGGCTTATCATCAAAGGAGAGGCCCCTCAAATTCCTACCGCAAGGACAAAGGTAAGGAAAGGGAAAATGAGGGAATTGGGTGCTATGAGTGCAAAAAGCCGGGACACATCAGAGCTGAGTGTCCCTTACTAAAGAAGGGCAGCAAGTACAAGAAGAAGAAAGCCCTTGTCACCACCCTATCGGACTCCGACACATCATCTTCATCATCGGATGAAGAACAAGAAGAGAAGGCCAATTTCTGCTTCATGGCCAATGAAAATGAGGTAACTTCCGAAACACAGCTTGATTTTACATTTGATGAACTTTATGATGCTTTTAATGAATTAATGATAGAATATAAGGCAATAAATCTTAAGAATAAAGAACTAAAAATAACTAATCAATCATACCTACATAAATACGATAAATTAGTTAAGGATAAGGATTTAATCACCAAAGAAAATATAGAACTTAAGACAAGCAACCAGCTTTTAACTCAAAAGACTAATACCTTAACTAAAGATAATGAAAAACTAACTAAGAAATTTTCAGAATTTAAAAACCATAAACAAATCTTAAACAAGGATCTAACAAACAAACTAAATGATCTAAAAATAGAAAATCAAACACTAACTAAAGAACTTAACAAATATAACCCTTAGTTGAAAAATTTACATATAGTTCTGAAAAGTTAAATATGATACTCAATAGTCAACGAGCAGTATTTAATAAAGCGGGTTTAGGATATAAACCAAGAAATAAACAAAAACTTCTTAGTAACTTCTTTGTTAAAGCTGGAGAAACTAAAACTAAGAAAATAACCTGCTTTTGTTGTGGAACTATAGGTCATAAAGCAAATGTGTGTAATTTTAGGAAAGGTAAATCAAGAAGGAAAATTAAAAGGGTATGGGTTCCAAAAGGAACCAACTTGACTAACCATGAAGGACCCAAGAAAACTTGGGTACCTAAGTTGACATGATTTGCTTGTGTAGGAGTGTCTTGCAGCCAAGGTCAACAAAAACTGCTGGTATTTGGATAGTGGCTGCTCAAGGCACATGACGGGTGATAAGGATCAATTTTTCACCCTTGAAGCTAAGAAGGGACGTGCTGTGACTTTTGGAGACAACAACCAAGGTCACATCATTGGTATTGGTAAAGTTCAAATCACCCCTTCAACTTTTATAGATAATGTTAGATATGTTGATGGTCTTAAGCATAACTTGTTAAGCATTAGTCAATTATGTGATAAAGGATATGATGTTATGTTTAAACCATCACTATGCATTATAACAAACCCTAATGACAATAGTTTAGTTTTTAAAGGGATTAGACGTGGAAATGTATATATTGTTGACCTAGAAGATCTTGCAAAACATAACCAATGTTTAGTTGTTAATGAAACTAAAGATAATGATGCCAGTTGGTTATGGCACCGTAAGTTAGGTCATGCAAGCATGGACACAATAACTAAACTAGTTAAAAGAGATTCCGTGATAGGTTTGCCAAAATTAAAATTTGAAAAGAACAAAATATGTGAAGCATGTCAATTTGGCAAACAATCTAGGAACTCATTTAAATTCATAAAATGTGTCTCTACCTCTAGGCCTCTAGAATTATTACACATGGACCTATTCGGACCAACTAGAACAACAAGCCTAGGTGGAAATAAATATGGTCTAGTTATTATAGATGATTACTCTAGGTACACATGGGTCATGTTCCTAGCACATAAGGATCAAGCATTTTCTGTTTTTAAGAAGTTCCATAAGAAAGTAACAAATGCTAGAGAGTCTTCAGTCATAGCCATTAGAAGTGACCATGGAACTGAATTCGAAAATCAGTCATTTGAGGAATTTTGTAGTAAAAAGGGGATAACCCATAATTTTTCTGCACCTAGGACACCACAACAAAATGGAGTTGTGAAAAGGAAAAATAGGACTCTAGAGGAAATGGCTAGAACTATGTTATGTGAAAGTAACTTCCCTAAGTACTTTTGGGGAGAAGCCATTAATACTTCTTGCCATATATTAAATAGAGTTTTATTAAGACCCATCATAAAGAAAACACCTTATGAACTTTGGAAAAACAGAAAACCAAAAGTTAATTACTTTCATGTTTTTGGATGTAGGTGTTTTGTTCATAATAATGGGAAAGATAATCTAGGTAAATTTGACTCTAAATCGGATGAAGAA
Source organism: Phoenix dactylifera (assembly GCF_009389715.1). Classification (NCBI taxonomy): domain Eukaryota; kingdom Viridiplantae; phylum Streptophyta; class Magnoliopsida; order Arecales; family Arecaceae; genus Phoenix; species Phoenix dactylifera. Next base: position 61,969 of record NW_024067828.1, on the reverse strand, counting down.
ATATTCTTAGGTTACTCTACAACTAGTAAAGCCTATAGAGTCTTTAATAAAAGAACCTTAGTTATAGAAGAATCTATACATGTTGTATTTGATGACTCTAGTGACATCTCCTCTAGTAAGAAAGTTAATTTTGATGATGATGTTGAAATTCTTGAAGAAAAGATAGATGAGATGGCATTACAAGATGATAATCAAAAGTTGAGTGAAGGAGCATCATCAAGCCAAGAGGCTATTGTGGATCATGGGCTAACTAAAGCTTGGAGGTATGCTCACGGGCATCCTAAGGAACTAATTCTAGATGATCCATCTCAACCAGTTAGGACTAGAGCATCCCTTAGAAATTTAAATAACCATCTAGCTTTTGTCTCACACTTTGAGCCCAAACACATAGAAGAGGCCGAAAATGATGTAAATTGGATAAATGCAATGCAAGAAGAATTAAACCAATTTACTAGAAACAAGGTATGGAATCTAATAGAGAGACCTTCTGAATATCCTATTATAGGCACGAAATGGATTTATAAAAATAAACTTGATGAAAATGGAATTGTTATAAGGAATAAGGCTAGACTAGTAGCAAAGGGTTATAATCAAGAAGAAGGTATAGATTTTGATGAAACCTTTGCTCCTGTAGCTAGACTTGAGGCTATTAGACTATTATTAGCATATGCATGCTCTAAGGACTTCAAACTTTTTCAAATGGATGTAAAAAGTGCATTTTTAAATGGGTATATTAATGAGGAGGTATATGTAGAACAACCTCCTGGTTTTGAAAATCATCAATACCCTAATCATGTATATAAACTGAACAAAGCACTTTATGGTTTAAAACAAGCACCTAGAGCATGGTATGAGAGACTTAGCAAATTTCTATTAGAACATGAATTCTCTAGGGGAAATGTAGATACAACCCTATTTCTGAAAAAGCAAAACAAAGATATGTTATTAGTACAGATTTATGTTGATGATATCATTTTCGGTGCTACTAACAATCGCCTCTGCGAAGAATTTGCTGATTTGATGCAGAGTGAGTTTGAGATGAGCATGATGGGAGAGCTGAACTACTTCCTCGGGCTTCAAATCAAACAGTCTGAAGGAGGCAGCTTCATCAATCAAGCCAAGTATATCAAGGAGATGCTCAAGAAGTTTGATATGGAGGGAAACAAGTCAATCAGCACCCCCATGAGCTCATCATGCAAATTAGATCAAGATGAATCAGGTAAATCTGTAGATCAAAAACTTTATAGAGGTATGATAGGATCCTTATTGTATCTTACTGCAAGTAGACCTGATATTATGTTTAGTGTTTGCATGTGTGCTAGATATCAGGCTAATCCTAAAGAATCACATCTAGCTGCAGTTAAGAGAATTTTTAAATACTTAATAGGAACTAAGAACATAGGGCTATGGTACTCTAAAGAATCTAGCCTAAACTTAATAGGATACACAGATTCAGACTTCGCTGGATGTAAGCTTGATAGAAAAAGTACCAGTGGGTCGTGTCAATTTCTAGGAGAAAATCTTATCTCATGGTTTAGCAAGAAACAAAACTCGGTTGCATTATCTACTGCTGAAGCTGAATATGTTGCAGCCGGGAGTTGTTGTGCTCAAATCTTGTGGATTAAACAACAATTAGAAGATTATGGCATTAAACAAGATAAAATTTCCATTAATTGTGATAATACAAGTGCCATTAATCTAACTAAAAATCCAATTCAACATTCAAGAACTAAACACATTGAGATAAGACATCACTTCATAAGAGATCATGTATTGAATGGTAATGTGACACTCCAATTTGTTTGTACTGATAATCAATTAGCAGACATTTTTACAAAACCCCTAAGTGAAGAGAGGTTTAGTGTGCTTAGGAGGGGATTAGGAGTGATTGATCCATCCTAGTGGTGGTTTCCACTAGATTCATTGATTTTGATGACTAGATTGTGGTTAAAATAGAGTTTCTTTTCAATAATCATCAAATCAGATCATACTTTAGTGTTTTTCCCTCATTTGGCACGATTATAGCATGATTTTTAGGTGCGTGCCAAGGTTAGAGACGATTCAAGTAAGTTTCAGAGTCGGCTCCTAAGGGAGAGTCGACTCGCGCATTTGCGGGAGTCGACTCGCAAAGATGGCAGCAGAGGGGGAGTCGACTCGCATATAGTCGGGAGTCGACTCGAAGTCTATAGGCACATAAGGAGAGTCGACTCGCGCATATTCTGGAGTCGACTCGAGGTCGAGTCGACTCGCGACTCAGTGGAGTCGACTCGCAGTCGGGATCCGACTTTTTAACCCTAGATTTGTCGTTTCGAAAACACTTTTCTCTCAAGCCGCCACTGTTCAAAAGCCCTAGAGCCGACTCCTAGGTCGTCCCCGATCGTCTCCAACCCCTTTTCCGTCGATCTTTCACCGGTTCTTAGGTTTTTCATCCCTTCCTAGGTCGACCCCCGGTCGGTCCCAGGCCTCCTCCGTCGACCTTTCTCCGTCCTTTAGGTTTTTCATTCCGTCTAGGTCATAATGCCGCGTAAGACCGTTGTCCGGAAGAGGTCCCGACCCGAGGCCGGTCCCGAGTGGCGCTCCAAGGCGCGGCACGATCCCGCGAGGCAACCACCTCCGGCTCGTTCCCCGCCTAGGGCGGTTCCCGCGAGGCCATTGGCCGGGAAGGCCGTCACCACCGGGAGATATGTCGATTTCGACTATCTCTCCCGGGAAGGGTTCACCATAGGTGATAGGCTTAGGGCACAGGGATTAGAGTACTTCCTCACTTTAGATCTCCCCACTTACCCTGGCCTTGTTAGAGAGTTCTATGGTACCGTCCATCGGGGAGATGGGGGTATCGAGGGCACAGTAGCCGGTGTCCCTCTGTTTGTTACGGAGGATCTTATTGCCCACATCCTCCACCTTCCATTAGTAGGGGTGGCTCCCACACACCCTGAGGACAGGGTTGAGGCCCTTACGGCCGTTCTAGGGCATCCACCCCAGTCACCTCTAGACGAGGTTTCTGCTAGCTCACTTCCGATTGAGGTGAGAATCCTTTTGAGTATACTGTCTAGGTCCATCTTCCCTAAGACAGGGAGATTTGATTTTGTAAATGAGAGAGACCTAGCTCTTATGTTTTATATTCTTCAGGACACCCCGATCAACTTCCCCAAACTCATCTATAGGTATATGTGTGAGCCCCTAGATAGACCTAGGCTCACCCTCCCATACGGCATGATATTCACCCTTCTGTTTAGGGAGTACGAGATTCCCATTCCTGAGGGAGAGCCCTTTCGCGCATTGCGATGGACTGATCGCATGCGTGCAGGGACCCTACACAGGATGGGGTTTCGGAAGAGAGAGGGGATCTGGGTTAGGAAGTCGTCCCTCACCTCACAGACCACCAGACCTTCCCCCAGTCCTAAGCCCGATTCAGACTACCCAGACCTTCCAGACCATCCAGATCTTCCATCCACTCCTGCTCCTACCACCTTCGCCGGACTCTCCTCCTCAGCTCCACCCACTCAGCCTATGGAGGTCCGGATCTCGTCTGAGCAGCTCCGGGAGCTGCGGCAGGAGATAGTCCGAGATCTGCTCCAGGAGCTCCGGGGTGCGGTGCCTACTCCCTCTCCTGCACCCACATCTTCCGCATTGGTCCCTTCCCTGACAGCCGTGACAGACATGACGGCTGAGGTGCGGCAAGAGATATACAACATGAGGACCTTGATACAGGCCCAGTTCCACAGCATGAGTGAGGTCACGAGCACCACTCGACAGATGCGGGATGACATCGGCCGTGACATGCCACCACTACCGCAGGGGCCGAGCGCTTGTCGAATGTGCTCATCGATAAGCTGGACGGACTGCAGAAGTCAGTACTCGAGCTGGATACGACACAGAGCAGGGCCATCCAGGCCATCATTCGCCAGCTAGAGAACGTGACCAATGTGGTCCAATCACTCGTGGAGCGCATGCCTCGAGGAGATACATCCTCGAGAGGAGGAGCCACATCCTCGAGAGGAGGAGTCACATCCTCGAGAGGAGGAGATACATCCTTGAGAGGAGGACCTACATCCTCGAGGAGACCGTAGCTACTTTTTGTATTTTGCTTTGACATGTATTGCTTTACGTTACTTATTGTATTCTGAAATGTACTTACATACAAATTAATACAATGAGTAGCCGCATTTTTCTTCAATAATGTGCCTTTTGATCTATGTTTGATTGTGTGTTCTGTTTACCTTCTTTTTGATATGATGGCAAAAAGGGGGAGAAATATGTAAAAGGAAGAAAAATATGCATAAAATATGTAAAAGGAATCAATGGAAATCAATAAAAAGATAAACTCTTAAAACACACAAATTTGTTCTAAGTGGATTCGGTACCCCGAGGCTCATTATCTCTCTTTTGGGGCTCCTAATGGAGTAATCTCCAGAATCTATTCGAGGGATATTCGGAGATTAGCTGAATCCTACTCAAGAACAAATTGACAGATTTTTCCTCTAAAAACCAAAATTTCAGTTCAAAAACTTCAAAGCATTAAAAAGGAAATTCAAAGAATCAAAACAAAGTAGAATGCATATCTTGAGGGGGAGAATCTGAATTTTAATCAAGCAAAATCATTAATGACATATAAGCCAAACAATTGATTGTATAATATGAAGGCTTATATAATTCCAAATGAAAGGGGGAGCTTTAACTCCGAAATTTATTGTTTCACTCCTTTCAAGCTTAGATAAATTGAATTACCAGACATTTGAATTCATTTATGGATTTTATTTCATTGTTTATTGTGCAATTCACTTTACATATACTCAGTGTTTTGTCATCATCAAAAAGGGGGAGATTGTGGAGTGATTGATTAAAACCCTATTTGATTTTGATGAGATCAAAGCAATTGAGTATATTTCTTGTTTACTAATGAATTCAATTAAGTGTTTCAGTGAAAATCTTGTCTAAGTGTCTCAAGACTTGGTTCATAATTTTTGGATAAGTTAAGAAGACAGCTTGAACCAAAGTCTGAGACTCGAGTCGACTCCAGAGTATCACGAGTCGACTCCAAGCGTATCAAGTTCACTGGCACGGGCTCGAGTCGACTCCAGATCTGTACGAGTCGACTCCGACTGAGAACAGACAGAAGAACAGAAAGCTTCAACTCAGAACCTGTCAACGAGTCGACTCCCAAAGTGCGCGAGTCGACTCCGATGTTCACCGAGTCGACTCCAGGATAGTGAGAGTCGACTCCAAGAGGAACACAAAGAAAAAGTCAGAGAGCAGTTTTCGGGTCTGAGATTCGAGTCGACTCCAGTGAAACGCGAGTCGACTCCGATGGATAGCAAGTCGACTCCAAAGAAGGTGAGAGTCGACTCTCAGAGGAACACAAGAAAAAGTCAGAGAGCAATTTTCGGACTCTGAGATTCGAGTCGACTCCCGCAATATGCGAGTCGACTCCAAGACTCCGCGACCATCAACAGACAGAAGACCAAGTTACTGCCTCTGAGATTCGAGTCGACTCCCAGACAGCTCGAGTCGACTCCAAGACAGCTTCACATCAAAAAGGCAGAAGACCAAGTTTCGGAAACTGAGAGCCGAGTCGACTCCGAGGAAGTTCGAGTCGACTCCAAGACTGGACGAGCCAAAAGACAGAGAATCGTAGAGTGTGCAGAACGGGCAGAAAAAGCTCTCTAACGGCTAGTTTCCGTGGGGGTTGGTTTAAATAGCCATAGAAGACTGTAGCAAGGCAGAGAAGAACCATTCCACTCCAACTAATCAAGCATTCAAGCTCTGCAACGTGTTCTTCAACGAAAAAGAGGAAGATCTGCATTTACTGCATCCACCTACATCTTCCCAGCAATTAAAGCCTTCTCCTCCTGCATTCAAGTCGACTACTCACTCAAGAGGAGACCAGAAGTTTAAGAAGCCCTTCCTCTTCTCCAACCTAAAAGCGTTTGAGGCTTCTTAACTTCATTTATTGTTCATATTGTCTTTTATCTGCTTTTGAGAAGCTGTATTTTTCTGTTTCTTCTTTTTATTTACACATTGTATTTGCTTGGTTCAATCGGGGGATTGAATCAAGGGGATTGAGGTTGGTTGGTGAGCCGAGTGTAAAACCAACGTGTGTAAGGGTTCGATTGTGATCCCGAGAAAACAATCGGGGTGGTTCTAGTCGGTGAGCCTGGGAAAACCGACCGAGTTCGTTGTGAGCTCGTAAAACAACAAGTTTGGTTGTGAGCTTGGAAAACAACCGGCTGTAATCCAAGGGGGTTATAGTGAATTCCCAAGTGAGACTTGGGGAGTGGACGTAGGAGCAAGGGTTAGCTCCGAACCACTATAAAACTTGGTGTTTGTGATTGCGTGTCTCTATTCTTCTTCCTTTCATATCACTCACAGCACATAGTAATTAATTAAATAACTTACACTAGTTTTAATTACTTATCCACATCGTTTTAAATACCCAAATTATTTTAAAACCCAATTCACCCCCCTCCTCTTGGGTTGTCTATCTGGGCAACAGACAAAAAGTTTTAAAACACCCAATTCACCCCCCTCTTGGGTGACCATCTCTGGGCAACAAGTAGTATCAGAGCGGGTGCTCTGTATATTTCTTGAAGACCTAACCGTCTTAGCTAAAGATCTAGATGGCAACACCCTTCAACAATGTTCCTGCCGAGGGGCAGGCAACCAATAGACCTCCACTCTTCAATGGGACAAATTATACCTATTGGAAGACTAGAATGAGGATCTTTATTCAAGCACAAGATTATACCTTGTGGAGGGTTATAGTTAAGGGACCACAAGAACCATCTCACATGGTTAATGGAATTCAAGTTCCCAAACCTGAGGAGGATTGGGATGAGAATGATAATAGGATGGTTCAACTCAACTCTAGAGCCATGAACTCATTATTTTGTGCTCTAGATGTGAATGAGTTCAATAGAGTTTCAACCTGTACTTCTGCTAAGGAAATATGGGATAGACTTGAAGTTACCCACGAGGGTACAAATCAAGTCAAAGAATCTAAAGTGAACATTCTAGTTCACAAATATGAGCTATTTAAGATGGAACCCAATGAAACCATCACATGCATGTTCACACGTTTCACCGACATAATAAATGGTTTAAAGAGTTTGGGTAAATCTTATACTAATCAAGAACTTGTGAGCAAAATTCTCAGGTCTTTGCCGAAAGCTTGGGAAGCGAAGGTCACGGCGATTGTAGAAGCCAATGACCTCAACACATTGGCACTCGAACAGCTATTGGGCTCATTGATGACGCATGAGCTGACAATGAAGCAACATGAAGAAGATGCGCCAAAGAAGAAGACAATCGCACTCAAGGCTACTTCGAGTGTGTGTGAAGAAGAAAGTAGTGAGAGTGAAGAAGAAAGCGAAGATGAGGACTTGGGTTTAATAGTAAGGAAATTTAAGAAATTCATGAGAAGAAAGAAACCCTTCCCAAGAAAGAAGTTTGGAGGGAGAAATGATTGGAAAAAGGAAAAAGAAAAAGAAAGAGACCCAATCATATGCTATGATTGCAAGAGACCGGGACACATTCGTTCTGAATGCCCTCAACAAAAGAAGCACTTTGGAAAGAAGAAGAAGAAGGCATTGAAAGCACGTGGGATGATAGTGACACATCCTCCTCCGAGGAAGAGAAGGAAGAAACCGCCAACTTGTGCTTCAAGGCATTCGAAGATGACGAGGTATGTCAAAACTCAACTATAAATTTTACTTTAGAAGAATTGTATGAAGCTTTTCAAGAACTTATGAGTGATTGTAGTATGTTAGGAGCAAAGAATAAAGAATTAAAAGCCTCCAATCTAAAACTAAAGGATGATATTAAAAATCTATTGATTGAGAAAGAGAGCGTTGAAAATGTTAACATCATTGATCTAGAAAATAAAAATTCAAAACTTAGCATTGAAAATGAAACGACAAAAACACTAATTAAGGAATTAAATCTAAAAGTAAAATCCCTACTCGATAATAATACCTCACTTGCACAACATGTTGAATCCCTTAAAAAGGATAAGGAAGAACTAGTTAAAGAAAATTTGAATCTTAAGAATGAGGTACATAAGTACAAACCAATTGTTGAAAAATTTACACAAAGCTCTGAAAAATTAAGTCTTATTCTTTCAAATCAAAGAGCTGTTTTTAATAAAGCCGGATTAGGATAAAACTAACAAGCAACAAAAGTATCTAAAGAATTTCTTTGTGAAAGCAAAAGATGTCAAAACTGAAAAACCTACATGCTTTCATTGTGGAAAAAGTGGACATAAAGCTTACTCTTGTATTCAAAGAAAGATCCAAACAAACAAGAGTACATTTGTAAAAGCTAAAAGCATAACTAAAGTATGGGTGCCTAAGGGAACCAACTACACTAACCACGAAGGACCCAAGAAAACTTGGGTACCTAAGAGCTTCACATGATCATTTTGCAGGTATGCCTTGCAGCCGAGAATAAAAAGAGAATGTGGTATCTTGATAGTGGTTGCTCAAGGCATATGACCGGTGACAAGAGTCTCTTCGTCACCTTGAAATCAAAAGAAGGAGGAGTAGTCACATTTGGAGACAATGCAAAAGGTCAAATCATTGGTGTTGGTAAAATCTCCATATCACCCTCCTCATTTATTGACAATGTATTGTTAGTTAATGGACTAAAACATAATTAAGTATAAGTCAACTTTGTGACAAGGGTTTTAAAGTGTCATTTGAATCTTCACTATGCATAATTAGTAGTCCAGTTGACAATGAGATCATACTTACGGGACATAGGCATGGAAATGTTTACATGGTAGATCTTGATGATCTCACCATGAAGGATGGCCAATGTCTTGTAGCCATGGATCCCAAAGTTAATGAGACTAGTTGGTTATGGCATCGTAGGTTAGGGCATGCTAGCATGGATTTAATTTCTAAATTGATTACAAAAGATCTAGTCAAAGGACTACCAAAAATAGACTTTGAAAAGAACAAAATTTGTGCTGCATGCCAATTAGGAAAACAAACAAGAAGTTCTTTCAAGTCTAAGAACATAGTCTCAACATCAAAACCCCTAGAACTAATTCACATGGATTTGTTTGGACCCACTAGAACTGCTAGTCTAGGGGGTAAGAAATTTGGTCTTGTAATTGTTGATGATTTTTCACATTTTACATGGGTTTCATTTCTTGCACATAAAGATGAGTCCTTTTCCGCTTTTATCAAGTTTCATAATAGAATTTCGAATGAACTCAATCTTAAACTAAAAGCAATTAGGAGTGATCATGGTACCGAGTTTGAAAATCAGCACTTTCAAAAGTTTTGTGACGAAAATGGTATCAATCACAATTTCTCGGCCCCTAGGACACCCCAACAAAATGGGGTGGTAGAAAGGAAGAATCGCACACTAGTAGATATGGCTCGTACCATGTTGTGCGAATCGGATCTACCAAAATACTTTTGGGCTGAAGCAATAAATACTGCATGTCACATTTTAAACCGTGCATTAGTTAGATCTATTTTAAAGAAAACACCCTATGAGTTAATGAAAAATAAGAAGCCCAATATAAGCTACTTTCATGTGTTCGGTTGTAGGTGTTTTATTTTAAACAATGGAAAGGACAATCTAAGTAAATTTAGTGCCAAATCAGATGAGGGGATCTTCTTAGGTTATTCCTCATCTAGTAGAGCATACAGGGTCTTCAACAAGAGAACTCTCGTTGTTGAAGAATCCATACATGTTGTCTTTGATGAAGCTAATGGAGATTCTTCTAGAAAAGAAGAAGATAATGATGCAGGTATACTTGAAGACAGAATGAAGGAGTTCTCCATACAAGACAAACAACTTGAGGATGAAGTCAAGGAAGATACAATTCAGCAAGATGAAGAAGATCAACCCCAAGCAACAAATCAAGATCTTCCGAGGGAATGGAGGTATGCACATGGTCATCCAAGGGATCTAATCCTTGGTGATCCCTCGCAAGGGGTAAGAACAAGATCCTCTCTAAGAAATACTAGTAATTATCTTGCTTTCGTTTCACAAATAGAGCCTAAATCACTAGAAGAAGCCGAAAAAGATGATAATTGGATGAATGCTATGCAAGAGGAATTAAATCAATTTGAAAGAAATCAAGTTTGGACTTTAATGAAAAGACCCCCTAATGTTTCAATTATAGGCACCAAATGGGTATATAGAAATAAACTAGACGAAGATGGAGTAGTAATAAGAAACAAAGCTAGGCTAGTGGCCAAAGGCTATAATCAGGAGGAAGGAATAGATTTTGATGAAACTTTTGCTCCTGTTGCTAGGTTAGAGGCTATTAGACTACTTTTGGCATATGCATGCTTCATGGACTTTAAACTCTATCAAATGGATGTAAAAAATGCATTTCTAAATGGTTATATAATGGAGGAAGTTTATGTAGGACAACCTCCAGGCTTTGAAAACCACTTACATCCAGATTACGTTTATAAATTGCATAAAGCATTGTATGGGCTTAAGCAAGCTCCTAGGGCATGGTATGAAAGATTAAGTAATTTTCTAATTGAAAATAAATTTAAGAGAGGAAATGTAGACAAAACCCTCTTCATTAAAAGAAAAGGAAATGACTTATTGCTTGTGCAAATTTATGTGGATGATATAATTTTTGGTGCTACTAATGATAGTCTTTGTCAAGAGTTTGCCAAGCTTATGCAGGGAGAATTTGAAATAAGCATGATGGGTGAGCTCAACTTCTTCCTTGGGCTACAAATAAAACAATCAGAGGAAGGCATCTTCATCAGTCAATCCAAATATATCAAGGAAATGTTGGAAAAATTCAAGATGAAGGATGCAAAGAAAATTAGCACACCCATGGGCTCAAGTTGCAAGCTTGACAAAGATGAAAAAGATAAAAGTATAGACTGCAAATTGTACAGAGGTATGATAGGCTCTTTACTTTACCTTACTGCTAGTAGGCCAGATATATTATTCAGTGTTTGCATGTGTGCTAGATACCAAGCATGTCCTAAGGAATCACACTTGCAAGCTGTTAAAAGAATTTTTAGATATCTAGTAGGGACATCTAATGTAGGCTTATGGTATTCTAAACAATCTGACATAAATTTAATTGCTTATTCCGATGCTGATTTTGCCGGGTGCAAACTCGACAGAAAAAGCACAAGTGGCACATGTCAATTCTTGGGTGTTAATTTGGTTTCTTGGTTTAGCAAGAAACAGAATTCAGTCGCCTTGTCCACAGCTGAGGCTGAGTACATTGCAGCTGGAAGCTGTTGTGCCCAAGTTCTTTGGATTAAGCAACAACTTGAAGACTTCGGTATCAAAATGGACAACATACCAATTAAATGTGATAATACAAGTGCAATCAATTTAACAAAAAATCCTGTCCAACACTCTAAATCAAAGCATATAGAAATTAGGCATCACTTTATTAGGGATCATGTGCTGAAAAATGATGTGATGATTGAATATGTATGTACTGAAAATCAATTGGCCGATATCTTTACAAAGCCCCTTTGTAAAGATAGGTTCAACTTCTTAAGGAATGCTTTGAGCTTGTATGATCCTAGCAAATAAATTCAACTTGTATTGCAATGCTTTGCTACTCAAGCTAGTAATCCACCTCAAGGTCAACATAAGTGAAAGCATGAATCCATCTAAGCTAAATGACGAACTGTTTGACTTTCCGGAGGATGGTTACCCTCCCTTGGACTCTTCATAGAGATATTTTCAGAGCCTATTTCATAGGTATTCGAAATTTGGTCAAACATTCCTCATTTCAACATTAATAATTCAAAAATCATTATCAAACCTCTATAGGATGTATTATTAAGGGGGAGGATCACAAACAAACTCATTCTGTATTCACCAAAAGAAATCATATTGATTAGTGTGATTAAATGAAACAAATTAGGAAAAGATAAAAATCAGTCTGAAATTTTTCAGTGCCGGAGACGTCTCTGGCAAATCGCAGAGACGTCCCCCCGGCGAGACGTCTCGCCTTAGTCGCGGAGACGTCTCGGGGACCGAACGAGGGTTTTTAAAATAGGTCGAAACAGCTCGAGCCGACCCGAGCTATCCCTTTCATCCCCGACAAAAACAAAAACTCTAGCCTCTATTTTCTCTCCAACACAAACCCTAGCCTCTTTCTCCTCATTTTCCTAGGTTTTCCATTCAATGGCACCTAAAAGAGCTAGGAGGATTGGTGGGAGGCGTCCTAGGGCAGCGACCGACGGTGAGGAACGGAGGGAAGAGCCTTCCGCGCCGTCTCCTCCGGTTGCTCCGCCAACCACGACCATTTTCTGTGCGAATTGCACAGTAACCACTGGAAGGTACATAGATTTTCATTTTCTAGATAGTGAGGGGTTCTCTATTGGAGAGAGACTCCGTGCCCAAGGTTGGGAACACCTTTGTACACTCAATACATCGACCTACCCCGGCCTGGTTAGAGAACTATTTAGAAATATGGCCTTAGGGGACTTAGGGTACACTGCATATGTCCGGGGGACATTGGTAGAAATTAATGAGGGTGTCCTATCTAGTGTCTTGCAAATTTCTAAAGACGGTGAGGCTCCGACCTCACATCCCCAAAGGGAAATAGCCCTAAACTTGCTTTTAGGACGAGAGGACTGCGGCCCTCTCGATGTGGTTAACTCCCAAGACCTGAATGCCGAGATGAGACTCCTTTTGAGTATTGTCAACCGAGTCTTATTTCCTAAAACCGGCCACTTTGATTTTGTTTCGGAGCGAGACCTAGTTATCATGCACCACATCCTACTAGGGATTCCCCTAAACCTCCCTAGACTTATGTTGAACTACATTGCTACATGTCATAGGTATTCTAGGTTTAGCATACCTTATGGGATGATCCTTACCCTACTCTTCAAACATTTCAAAGTACCCATTCCAGAAAATGAGCCTGCAAAATTCTTGAGAAACACCGACTATTATAATGAGAGCACAATGCGAAGAATGGAGTTTCACAAGGTAGATGGGTCATGGGTCAAGGTACCAAAGAGAAAAGCTCAAACCCTAGAGCCTGAGATCCCACTTCAGGAGCCTAATCACCACTCTCCTCCACATAGCCACATGGACTTTCCTGATGTACCCTCCAGCTCAGCTGGACCTTCCACATACATGCACCACCTCCTCCAGTCAGTGGGCCCTACTCCCTATCAGAAGACCAGATGCGCACTTTAGCATCTGTTATTTGCCAGCAGATGAGGGAGGAGATGAGATCGATGATCTCTACTGAGTTGGCCCCCATCAGAGCCTCACATGAAGGGATTCTACAAGAGCTGAAGGAAATTAGAGCTCAGATAGAAGCTACAGCGCAAGAACTAGTTAGTGTGAATGCCACCCAAGCCTTCAGATCAATTGAGCTACAAGACAGCTTGAGGACCATTTCAAATAGCCTTCAAGAACTGACAAGCCCTGGAGGTAATGTGGGCACTGTGGTTGCCCAACTTCGAGGAAGAATTGAAAGGGCAAGCATTGAATTTGAAGCACTAGTGGCAGCCTTTCATCAGTCCCAGGGAGAGCAGTTCAAAACATTACTAGATTCCATCAATGCATTTATAGATGCAGCTTGTAGGGCTTATGAGCAACGTCGCCGATGAGGGACATTTTGTAGACATCTAGGGTTCTTCTTTTGTAAACCCTAGGCTCATTTTGAAACACTTTTTGTATTAGAAATGAATACTTGTAATGATCTCCTCCTTTAACTTTGTAATGACTTCAAAGGTTTACAATGATATATGAATGACATACAATTTTTTTTGAAACCTTGTGTACATTTCTGACTCTGTGTATGTGATTCTATGATGTGCCTTAAAGATCTCATAACATACCTTAAGTGCTCAAATTTGACACAATTTATGAATGCATACAAAACAGGGGGAGCACATCTTGTGGTAACTATTTTAAACAAAAAGAGGAGTCTGAAATGAATTCCAGAACAAAGAGGGAGTGGTATGAATGACTGAATTCATTAATAAAAATAACTTGGACAGGAGGAGCAATAACTTGAATACCCTTGAGTGGTTCATGGTACTATGCTGAATTTTACTAGAAAGTATGCTTTAAGCACCTAAGGATAATTTGTCCCCTTCATTGTTGATGACAAAAAGGGGGAGTAGAAAAACACATTTGTAGAACCAATATATGAAATGCAAAATACAAAATTTACAATCATACTCGAAAGTTGAATTAGAAGATTTAAAATTGAAGAATATTGGCTTTAAGATAATTGCCCTTCTGAAAAAGAAAGGGGGGGTCAAAAAGGAACTTAGCTCTCAATTGTCTTTAGCATCCATCTACATTTTAACTTGATTGAAATTCAGTAGATATGCTAAAATTGCCTAAGAGCTATTAAGATCAATTTTATGCATAAGGATAGAATTGAAAATTGACTATTTTGAATTATGCACATTGTATCTAGCTCTAATCAAAATATTAGACTTGTACATCTGATCAAATACTGTGTATATGTTTAAATTTCGAATTTTGCATATACTCAGTGTTTTGTCATCATCAAAAAGGGGGAGATTGTTGACCCCCTAATGGATTTTGATGAATACAAAACACTAGAGTATAATTCCATTTATCTTAACAATTTACTTGAGAATTTTAGGTGTTTAATTAAGAATATTGTTAAGAAATGTCTAGGCAAGTTCCCATAATTTTTATGAATTTATTGAAAAATTTTTTAAGTTGAAGAAAACAGATCAGGGACAGCCGAGACGTCTCCGGTTTGTCCCAGAGACGTCTCTGGCACAAACAGGAAGAACTGGCACGTTGGGAGACGTCCCCGGCATCTGGCGAGGCGTCTCGCAGGGTCGGAGTCGACTCTCTCAGTAGCGGAGTCGACTCTCTCAGTGGCGGCAGAAAGGCTGATTTCAAGAGATGCGCGCGAGCCGTCTCCACAGGACGAGGAGTTGTCCCCGCAAGTAAAAAGCAGACTTCCCGAGTCGTCCCCGAGGTAGCGGAGTCGGCTCTCTCAGGGTATTCCAGAGGATGTCTTTTTCAGTGATAAGGCAGCGGAGACGTCCCCTGAAAGAGCGGAGTCGACTCTCTCAGAGAATTCCAGAAGACATGTTTTTCGGAGATATAACGGCGGAGTCGTCCCCAAGGCAGCGGAGTCGTCCCCATGCAAAAAGCACAAACAAGCCGAGATGTCCCCGTAAAGCGCCGAGTCGACCCCAAACATCGTCAAAAGTAAAATCTTACAGCCGAGACGTCTCGCGATGAAGCGGAGACATCTCCGGAGCGCCTGGGACGCGACTGACAACTTTTGCAGATTTGGTTTGAATTTCAAATCTCTTTAACTTTATCTCTAACGGCTATATTTGCTTTTTGGGCTATAAAAGGGAGCTCTTAAGTGCTTTCCAACAACTTCTCAAAAACCCAACACAAGATCATTCAAGAGAGAAGAAAGAAAAAGAGGTTCAAGGGAGTTAGTGCATTCAAGTGAAGAAATCAAGTGCCTTCAAGCTTCCCAAGTGATTTCGTGCTCAACTACTTTCTTCCGCTAGGCATTCAAAGCTCACATTCAAGCCAACGTGATCCACATCGGAAGAACCACCATTTCCCACGCTTCCAACGGCTAAAAGGGTTCTTCCGGGTTTCATTGTTTATCATTGTTATATTTGCTTATTTAGAGCTTTCAAATCTTTTGTAAAACTTCTTCAATATTGTGCTTGTTCCAGTCAAGGGACTTGGAACAAGGAAAAGGCGTCCCAAGCCTAGGTGAAATTGGGGGTTTTAGGGTTCGTTGTTAGCTCGGTGTAAAACAACGAGTTGGGTAGTGCACTCGCAAAACTACCGTACTGTAATCTTGGATTATAGTGAAAATTCCCAAAGGTGCTTTGGGGAGTGGTGTAGGAGCAGTGGAAGCTCCGAACCACTATAAAAGCTTGTGTTTGCGATTGTCTGTTTTCATACCTTTATTTTTACTTTAGCTCATACATTTGTGTGTTTTATTAGACAAAAAGTTTTAAAACACCCATTTCTTCAATTTGGATATATTATATACACACTTACCTTTATCCAAAAAAAGAACATAGCAAGTTGGAAAAATACAAGAAGGCCTCAAAAGCTTTCAAGAAAAGTTGGAAGAAAGCCACACTTCATTGGCCCAAGGTTCAAGTTCGGATTCAAGTTGGAAGAGCAAACTCCAAGAAAAATTCAAAAGAATAGTCCTCGAGTCGACTCCTGAAAGTTCAGAGTCGACTTTGGTACTCTTGAGTTTCAAGAAACAGTGCTCGAGTCAACTCCTACTATTCATGAGCCGACTCCCGTAGAAAAAGATAGAGAGTTGATTTTCAGCACTATAGTGCTCGAGCCGACTCCAGCTACAGTGCCGAGTCGACTCTTACTTCATTCGAGCTGTCTCTCTCAGTCAGGACAGAAAGTAGTTTTCAACGCTACATTTCTCGAGTCGACTCCAGCTACAGTCGAGTCGACTCCCAGCTATAGTGCCGAGCAGACTCCTATTCACGAGTCGACTCCTGCTTCAGCTGAGTCGACTCGAGCACGCTAGGAGACATAACAGCTAGTTTTTTCTCAACTCCAACGGCTCTATTTTTGTCTCTAACGGCTAGATCTTTATTCCCACGCCATCCAAAGCCATAAAATTAAGGGGAGAGCTAGGGAAGAAGTTAAGAAAGTGGGAGAGAACACATAGGGAAGAGATTTCAAGAGAAACCTTACAAAAGCATAAAAGGGCTATTCAAAGCAAAAGAGAGAGAAGAAGAGCATCTGAGTGAATCTCAAAGCTTTCTCGCCACCATATCCCTTCGAAAAGGCTTTTTCTGAACATTTGTCCCAGTATCTTGCCCCGAATATATAATAGTAACGATCGACCAGCTGTAGAAAAATCGAGGTGTATGTATGTGGGAATCGGCATTCAAAGCGCTTCCCTTTGCGGGCCAGTCCAGGAGCTGGGCCTTATGTGATAGGCGCTGAAACCCCAAAAACCTGTAACAACTCCCTATTCCCGAGAGCCTCAGTGATCCTCTACCTCGTGCGAAATCAGAAGAGGGTCAAGTAAAGAAGAAGCCGAGTTCTTTCATCTGCAAAATTTGTTTGAGGGCTTTTTCTCTTTACTCTATTTTGTTTATATTGTTATATCTGCTTGTTTGAGAAGCTTGTATTTGTTTTAAACTCCTATTCTGATATCTTGTAACTTGATTCAATCAAGGGATTGAATCAAGGGGTTAAGGGTTGTTGGTGAGCCAGTGAAAACCAACGTTGTAGGTTATAGTTGGTAATCCAGAAAAAACCAACTGGGTTGGATTGTGAGCCAGTGAAAACAGTCGGATTGGTTCTAGTTGGTGAGCCTGTGAAAACCGACTGAGTTCGTTATGATCTCGTAAAAATAACAAGTTAGGTTATGAGCTTGTAAAACAACCGGTTGTAATCTGAGGGATTATAGTGAAATTCCCAAGAGGTCTTGGGGAGTGGATGTAGGTGCTGGGGTGCACCGAACCACTATACATCTTTGTGTTTGTGATGCCTTCTCTCTTGTGTTTTATGCCATACATTCATACTTGATTGTGTAATATCTCTAGCTTTGTTTCCTATTGATTTATAAGTGATTGTTTAGAACTTGCTTAGCTTCCACTCCATTCCTACCATTCACATAGATTAAAATTGATCATACAACTATAAGTTAATTTTAGATTAATTGCACCCTAAAGCTATAGTATAATTGCTCTAGCTTAATTTTCCACTGCTTTACTTATAATTGCCTAGAGCTTAAGTAAATAACATCTTATCATTCCGCTGCATTCAATTCCGCTGCATTCAATTAGGGAACATAATTTTTAGAAAATCCAATTCACCCCCCTCTTGGGTTGTCACCTTGGGCAACACGTTTCTTCCTCAACTTCCCTTCACGAATCCGAACCAGCTTAAATCCTCATCCGGTGTGTCCACGTTTCTAGCTTCCAATCCCAGAATCCTAGCTTCTTCCGCTAGATCTCAGCCAGGATGAGCGTCCGCAGTATTCTTTCCAGCTTCCCGTTATTCGGAACAGAGCATCCTCTCACGTCCACCATCCGCATGAATCTAGCTCACATCTCGTTCGTGATCCACTCGTATCCTAGCAGTTCCAACATCTTTCCATTCTCCAGCGTCCGCGTCGTCCGCAGTCCAAAGATTTCCTCCCAACCGCCGTGAACAGCACCCCAACGTCTTCCGGATCATCTTCCAATTCTTCTGTGTCCTTCTCAGCTCCCCTATTCTACGACATTCAAAGAACAGAGCCTGTTCCCTCCGCATCCGAGTATCCCGTGGATAGTATCCGGATTAGCTCCATCTCCAGCGTTTCCTCCTTCCACGGATAACTCCCAGCTCATTCCTCCCGTTTCTTCATCTCTAAAGCTTCTGGATCAGCCCCATCCTCCTAGCGGAACATCCTTGCATCCTTATCCCCTACTTCGGAACAGAGTATCAGCCTATCCATGCTCATTCTAGCTGACCACGATGAATCCAACCAGATTCCCAGCCATCTCATCCCTCCGAGATCCTCTCACGTCCAAGCTTCAGTTTCCCTTCCGCATCCAAAGAACAAACCCACTGATTCTCATCTTCTTCCAAGATTCATCCTCATCTACTCTCAACCGTGAGCATCATTCCAGCGTCCACATCATCTTCCGCATCCAAGGAACAGCGCCAACTCCTTCAAGGCGATCAGCTCCCTGTTCCAACAACCGGATCAGCTCAATCTCTGCATCCTTATCCTTGATTCGAAAGAGGGGAGGAGAGAGAGGTGGGCAGCCTATAAAAGGGAGTCAGGACGTGAAGGAGGGGCATTCCTTCTTTCCCACCGAGCTTTCTCATCCAATCCTTCGGAGGCCAAGTTCGCACAGAAGGGAGAAGGAAGAGGTTTCGACGGGAAGAAAAGCGATGGAAGCCTCCTGCGCCGTTCCTATCATCTACAATTCCATGGAAGGCTGAGCTCTTCACTAGGGCAGGATGAAGCCCTAACAAAGGGCCAAGGATTTTGTATTTTTAATTTCTATTCTTGGAGTTGTATAAACTTTATTTTGTTCTTAATGAATATTTTATTTCATCTCATATTTAATTTCTGTGATTTTAAGTTTGACGTTTATACAACTGTTCTTCATGATTACTAAGTTAATATAAGATCACCCATGCTTAGGGAAGATGCAGTGTCCTCCACATTAGTTTAGGGTAGACATTTCATGCCAACCGAAGATGGATGTTCCTAAATTACTTTTGTGAAACTTTATTTGAATGCTTATTAGGCTTGTAGCCAATTTGCATGTTAATCCAAGAATAAATTAAAATACAATTAATCCTTGTTGCTTTGTTAGTGGTGAATTTCTTGCCCTAGGTTCTCTCAACTGATATCATTATCAATTGTATTTTTATTAAAGTTTAATTTTCTTCACAATCTTTTCTTTTTAAATATTTTTAAGAAAATAACTGTATCCCAATCCTTGTGGATCGATATCCATAATCACTATCCTACTAGATACGTGCTATTGCGTGGTCTTTAAAATTGATTATCAATAGAATTTACCAAGACTTTTAAGACTATTAATATTATTTGTAAAGTGAGTAAATATATTAGAAATAGACTCGCTCGACTCTATTTTAAATAGTTCATAATTATGTACAAGCATATTTGTTTTAGATTCTTTAACCTAGTTAGTGCCTTCATGAGTTACTTCCATCCTATCCCAGATTTCTTTAGCGGAAAGATAAATAGATATTCGATTAAATTCATTAGCATCCAAAGAATAATATAAAATATTCATGGCTTTAGCATTCAACTATGCCATCTTCTTATCTAACTCATCCCATTTTCCTTCTAGTTTGGAAAGAGATATATCATCAATAATCTTTGTAGGTGTGTGCGGCCCATTAATTATGATAAACCACATGTCACAGTCTAGTGCATGAATAACAATGTATATGCATGCTTTCCAATAAGTATAATTTAAGCCATTGAAAAGTGGAGGCCGATTCGTGGATTGTTCCTCGGTTAGAGAGGTTCCAATAGGGACAGCTATAGATCTTTAACTCATTGATGTTTAGGTCAATGAGAGGTTTGAGTACCAAGCTCTGATACCACATGTTGCCCAGCTTTGCAGCCCAAAAGGGTGGTGAATTGGCTTTTTCAAAAACTCTAAGTAGATGCAACATAATTTAAAACTTTGACAGAAGAATATATATTCCAGTATTAAACTAATAAGTAAATAAGTTGAAAGTAAAGACAAACATATCAAACAATGCAAACATAAAATATTTATAGTGATCCAGTGCTAACTATGCACCTACGTCCACATCACAAGACTTTCAAAAATTTTACTATAATTTATAATCCAAATTACAACATAGTTATTTTTCGAGTTCACAATCAAACCCGATTGATTTTCCTAGGCAATCAACTAAAATTTTTAACCGATTGTTTTTTGGGTTCACAATCAATCCAGTTGATTTTCTCAGAAAAACAACCAAAATCTACACCGATTGTTTTTCCAGATTCACAATCAACTCAGTTAATTTTTTAAGT
The DNA here is from genome assembly GCF_009389715.1 of Phoenix dactylifera. Taxonomy (NCBI): domain Eukaryota; kingdom Viridiplantae; phylum Streptophyta; class Magnoliopsida; order Arecales; family Arecaceae; genus Phoenix; species Phoenix dactylifera. Next base: position 41,463 of record NW_024067828.1, on the reverse strand, counting down.
AATCAACCAAAACCTCACAATCTAATTTCAGGTTTAAATGGAACTTTTTCCTAAGTTTCAATCTCTAAAACTTGTTACATGAAGGAATAGAAAGAATTAATTGCTGACACACTGAATATAGCTCCAAGATAATAATTACAAAACAATAAATGGAGCTAGACGCTTGGTTGACTTGATTGCTCTTGAAAGTGCTTTACCAACTCTTTGATATTGAATGTGATCTTTCAGCTCACAATGAAAGCTCTTGAATGATATTCTTTTTGAAACTTTCTCTTTCTGCTTTTTTTTTGAATCTAGTGGATTTGTCTTTGCAACGCTTGAGCTCTTTTCTTCCTTTGGTGTTCTCATGTGTTTATACTCTTTGGAGATGGTTGGAATACTTTTCTAACTATTAGACAAGTAACAGAGTTATTGAGAGATGAAAACCACCCTTCTGATTTGCAGGACAACTAGCTTTTACTATTGTCAGGCGCAGAGGGGTCGACTTGCTGTTTTCTGAAGTTGACTCGAGATTTTCAAGAGTCGAATCATAATCTTCATGAGTCATCTCAAACTTGCGTCTATATTTGCCACACTTTGTCTTTAGTCTGCGGCACTTGTCGAGTTGGCTCTCTCAATTCAAGGGTCGACTGATCAGATGACTAGGTTCAACTCATTGCTTTCAGGGGTCGATTCTTCAATGAACTAAGTATCACTACTTTCTGTCTTTTCACTATGGTTATTCTTGGGTCGACTTTAGTTTCACTAGAGTCAGCTCATAAATTTTATGGGTTGACTTGCCAAAGCGATAATTTCTTTAGCTCTCTGTCTTTTCTCTATGGTCATTTAGTGATGTAGGAGCAGAAGCCCAAGTTATCCTAGATATGCCTCATATTTGGATCGTCGTTTGGGTGTAACCGAAACACAATGGATCTAATATTTTCAACACCTAGTTCCATTGGGTCCTTAATTTGGATTTGTAATTGCTAATTTGTATTTGATGATTGAATCCATGTAATTGAGTGCTGATTGGTTCTTTCAATTTCAAAAGTCAACCACGCAATAGCACGTATCCTGTAGGATAGTGATTACGGGTGTCGGTCCACAGGGATTGAAGAATAAGTTATTTTTCTTTTAAAAATAAATCAAGAAGAAGGATGTGCTAACTTAATTTAACTAAATTAATCTATGAGTACGAATTAAAATTTATCAAAGTAAATAGATCTAGGGTTTGGAATCCACCGCGTAGCATTGCATTAGGGACTGTGTTCTTAATTTTTATCTTTTGGAGAGGCATGCAAATTGGCTACAAGCCTTTTAAAATAAAAGCATAGAGAGTGTTAGGAAGATCCATCTTCGGTGTAGCATGAAGTGTCTACCTAAGTATGCTAATCTAGGATGCAGCACACTTCATCTTCCTAGGCATGAATCATCTTAGACTACTTTAGCAAACATGATTAGTAACTAGCATGCTCAAAGTTTAAATATCATAAAGGAATATTTCATTGAAAATAAGAATTTAAACAAGCTCCAAAATAATAATAAAAATAAGAACTACAATGCCCTGATACATTGCTAGGGCTTCATCCAGCCCTAGACTAGACGTTTAGCCGCGCATGGCTTCCGGACGACCTCCCGTCTTCAAATGAAAGCCTTCACCTCCCATTATTTCCAAAATATCACAAAATATTCTCTTCCTCCCCTCTCTCTTCTTTTTTTATTTCTTTCTCTCGGCTTTCTTCTTCTTCTTCTTCACCGAAACAGAGCCTCCCCCCTGTTCTTCCAACCGTGGCCCCCTATATAGGACTTCCCCACCCCTTGCAGCCGACTGAGGATCGAAACGGCCGTGGAATCGCTGGGCGCTGATCACGGAAGAGGATCCCTCCTGGATGGCGAGAAACGGACGAGGCGGAGGCGGGGGAGGTGATGATGCGCTTCCTGGCGGATGGCTGGCTGATTCGGGATGCGAAGGGAAATCACGGGCAACTGCGGTGGGTGCTAGGTTCCCTGAAAATGGAAGGAGCTGTGATCGCATCCCGGAATGGTTGCGGCTGCAAATGGATTGGAAGAAGCTGGGAGAATGCGGAGACTATCTCGGATGCTCGGATGCTTGCATGAAATTGAGCTTTGAATCGCGAAGCGGGGGATTGGCTCCGGATGCGTCACAGGCGGAGAGGGAGACGGCTGGATGCTTGATTTCATGGGATGCTGGAAGCGTTGATCATGGAGGAGTGATTTCCGGCTGCTGGGAGGTGGAACGGGCGGCGGATGGCACGTGGTTGATGCGGCTGGGAGGATCGCCCCGAATGGCCGTTGTGCGGAGGCGGAGGCGTAGGCGGAGGAACGGAAGGTTGGCTGCACCGCGTGGAGGATTTCTTAGGCGACGCCATCTCGTGGCTGGAACGGGAGAATCGACGGGAATCTCGGCCGTGATGCACTGCGGGGGAGGGGGGAAGAAGATAAACAGTGAACTCATTTGTTATTATATATATATATATTTTTTTAAACACTGTTTATATGAACAGTGTTTTTTACGGGACACTGTTCATATGAACAGTGAATTCAGTGATTATTCCCAAAATTATTTTTATTTATTTTATTATATTCATTATTTTCTTTTTTTTGTTTTAAATTTATAAATTTTATATGAAGGCAGGTAAGGAATTGGTTGGGAATTAACTTTGGGTTTGAGGTGGGTCATGATCGTTGATTTGCGTGAACTTACTCTCGAGCCTAATGTCGTTTAAATTTAATTCTTGCTAAACAACTTCAGACCGGACTCAACAAGGCTAAAAGCAGGACCGTGATTTAATAACAAGGGTTAATCAAATATTTTCCATACAATTATAACTTTCAATCTAATCAGGACTAAAACCTATTTAATCATAGCCTTAGCTTGATTACAACTCCATCAGGTTACTAAACCGGGTCAACACAATCTCCTCCTTATATGTTTTCATGAAAGATTACAACCAGGAGAGAGACAAGTTCAAAGTCTGTTTTGAGAAAAGAATTATTTACCTCTTACCATATTTTAAATTTATTTCAATGTTTATTCAATTTCATGGTAAAGTATGTATTTATTAGTTTAAGAACATTGATAAGTGCTATGAAAAGATAACTAAATTATAAATTATTCAGCACTTATCACACCCCCAAACCTATGTTTTGCTAGTCCTCGAGCAAAATAAAACTAGAAAAGAAGAATTTTAACTCACTTTTGCAGGCATCGCGGTTACATTTACCATATGTAACAAGGCTTTAAACCCCTAGGTTACCCTAGTGGACAAGTTGTAGTCTCGTGAGGATTTTCAGTGAAGATACCGACAAACTTCAATAAATCATTTATCATTATTGTTATTATTAATTTCTTTTCTTTTTTTTTTAAATCAATTGATCTATGAGGTGAAAATTAAATTCCAAATGCATACTAGCTAAGAATTTTGAAAAATCTCTTTTTCTTCTTTTTTTTTTTTAAAATCAAATTTAAGATACATAAATGATAAGAATTTCAAAGCACACATGGTTTTATTTACTAAGTCAGCCCAAATCGTAGGTCAAGATGTAATTCAAGTTGAAGTCATTAAGTTTCCATTAGGGAGTTGTAAGACTTATTTATACTGGAGTGCTTGGTGAAATCTGGACCGTACACAAGCTAAGGATTCGGATCAACAAAATATTGCAAAGACTAGTAGTTTCCAAGGATTGGTCGAAAGGACCTGTTTACTGATTCAAAATCATTTTATCTGCAGAATTTCGAGAGTTGTGGATATTTACTTTAGTACCTCACGGGCTTTATCTGTAATATTCCAGTTTACTCGAATGTTTACAACGATGGCTTTCACACTATTGTCTTTTTCAAGGTCAATACAGAGTTTTTTTTTTTGTTCCTTTTTATATATATATTGTGCACTTTTACTCTTGTGGTGATTTCTCCATGTAACGAGCAATCAATCGACAACTCTCACACCAGTTGGCATAAGGTGTCGGGCCTCAAGACTTCCCTACGGACTTATGCTCAGAGTCCTCATCACAAGCCCACCTGACCTTTGACAATAGATAGCCCTTTTCGATGTTCCTGACTAAATCCTTTTTATTGTTTTTTTTTTTTGGATTAGATAAGTATGATTCATCAGGGTCCAAGGTTGCTACTATACTATCAATATAATGTCGAGCCTAGACCTTAGAAGTGTCGGCCAGTGTGTAGTGAAATTCCGAAGTATTAATTAGCTTACAACTCCCTAAGAGAGACTTAATGAAAAGAACTTAAATTTGTATTACTTCCGACTAGTCATTGGGCTTTTTAGATTTTATATACCTTGTGTGTTTAGCATTTTCGCATTAATGTATAGAAATGAGTTTTTTTTTAAAAAACAAAAACTTTTTTTTAAAATTTTTTTTTATTATTATTATTTTATAAAAAATGAAAATGAACACATTTTTTTTAAAAGATATTTTTATTTTTTATTTTTTTATTTCTTTTGATAAACCTGACATTATGAAGTGAAAACGAATGCAAGAGATGCAAACAAAACAAAAAATAAAAAAAAATACTTAAAAATACCTCCAAACCTAAACCTAACATTGTCCTCAATGTTTAAAGAAATCTAAGAGAATTGGGTTGCCTCCCAACAAGCGCTAAGTTTATTGTCTTCAGCCAGACATGGTGCATCCTTAATTATTTTGATAAATAGGGTTCGTCAAATTAAGGAATTCGATCAATTGCCCATCGGTAACACAGTCCACATAAGGTTTTAACCTTTGACCATTGACTTTTAAAATATGTCCACCATTGAGGTGTTGGATCTCTACTGCACCATAAGGAAAAACCTTTTTCACTACGAATGGTCCATCCCACCTAGAGCGAAGTTTATCCGGGAAGAGTCGCAACTTTGAATTGAACAGCCAAACCTTTTGAGCAGGTTCGAAGGACTTACGGTTAATATTTTTATCATGAAAAGCCTTAGTCCTTGCTTTATAAATTTTAGCATTTTCATAAGCCTCATTGCGCAATTCTTCAAGTTCACTTAGTTGGAGTTTTCGGTGAGGACCAGCTACTGCCATATCTAAGTTAAACTTTTTGATAGCCCAGAAAGCTCTATGTTCAAGTTCTACCGGTAAGTGACAAGCTTTTCCAAAAACTAATCGGTAGGAAGACATGCCAATAGGAGTTTTGTAGGCAGTACGATAGGCCCAGAGTGCATCATTTATCCTTTGAGACCAATCTTTTCTATCGGGACGTACCGTTTTCTCTAAGATGTGTTTTAACTCCCTATTGGACACCTCGACTTGTCCACTCGTTTGGGGATGATATGGGGTAGCAACTTTGTGGGTGATGTTATATTTGCGAGCCAAAGCCTCGAAAGACCGGTTGCAAAAATGAGATCCCCCATCACTGATGATGGCTCGGGGTGTGCCAAAACGACAAAAGATGTTTTCATGTAAAAATTTAATCACAACCTTGTGGTCATTAGTTTTAGTGGCGACAGCTTCTACCCATTTTGAAACATAATCAACCCCTACAAGAATATATTCGAAACCAAAGGATGGTGGAAAAGGGCCCATAAAGTCAATACCCCAGACATCAAATATTTCTACAATTAAAATAGGATTGAGAGGCATCATATCTCTACGGGAGATGGTACCCATCCGTTGGCACCGTTCACAAGTTTGGCAAAAGTTATGGGCATCTTTGAAAAGAGTGGGCCAATAAAATTCACTCTGTAAAACTTTTGCTGCAGTTTTTCTACCCCCAAAATGTCCCCCACAAGCTTGTGAATGGCAGAATGAAAGAATACTTTGAAATTCGCATTCGGGGACACATCGACGGATTACTTGATCGGGACAATACTTGAATAGATCGGGATCATCCCAATAATAGAACTTTACTTGTGAAAAGAATCGGTTCTTGTCTTGAGTTGACCAATCATCAGGAATTCGTCCTATGGTAAGGTAATTTACTATGTTTGCAAACCATGGCGTTTTCATTCCTTGTACCCCAAATAATTGTTCATCTGGGAAAGCATCATGTAAGGGTGAGGTATTCTTAGAGGGCTCAAGAAGAATCCTAGATAAGTGGTCTGCTACGACATTTGCAGTTCCTTTCTTGTCACGAATTTCTAGGTCAAATTCTTGTAGTAAAAGAATCCATCGAATCAGACGGGGTTTGGTGTCCTTCTTTGCAAGAAGGTGTCGAAGGGCAGCATGATCAGTAAATACGGTAACCTTGGATCCTAATAGATAAGATCGAAACTTGTCTAGCGCGAATACTACAGCTAGCAATTCTTTCTCAGTGGTGGTGTAGTTCAATTGTGCATCTGAGAGTGCTTTACTAGCGTAGTAGATGACATGAGGTACCTTATCTAGCCGTTGCCCTAAAACTGCCCCAATGGCATAGTTGAATGCGTCACACATTAATTCAAATGGAAGGATCCAATTAGGGGGCCGTATGATAGGTGCAGTGGTCAATTTCGAGCGAAGATTTTCAAATGCCTCCTCGCATGCTTTATCAAAGACAAAGGGAGTGTCCTTGGCCAGAAGATTGCACAAGGGTTTGGAAATCTTATTGAAATCCTGAATGAAGCGACGGTAGAAACCAGCATGGCCAAGGAATGATCGGATTTGTTTCACAGTTTTGGGTGGGGGGAGATTGGAAATAAGATCGACTTTGGCTTTATCTACTTCAATGCCCCTCTTGGACACGACGTGTCCTAAAACTATGCCTTCTTGAACCATGAAATGGCTCTTTTCCCAACTTAATACTAGGTTGGTCTCCTTACATCTTTTCAAAACTAAGGTCAAATTATCCAGACAATCGTCAAAAGATAGGCCAAAAACTGAGAAATCATCAATGAACACTTCTAGAAAGTTTTCCACCATATCTGAAAAAATGGCCATCATGCATCGTTGAAAAGTTGCAGGTGCATTGCATAGTCCAAAAGGCATCCTCCTATATGCAAATGTCCCAAATGGGCAAGTAAAAGTGGTTTTCTCTTGATCGTCCGGGTAAACAGGTACTTGATTATATCCAGAATAACCATCTAAGAAGCAGTAGAAACCTTGACCAGCCAACCGTTCCAAAATTTGATCTATGAAAGGTAGAGGGAAATGGTCTTTCCTAGTCATCGAATTAAGTTTTCTGTAGTCAATACACACGCGCCAACCCGTGGTTGTGCGTGTTTGTATCAATTCTCCTTCCGTATTTTCAACCACAGTGATACCTGATTTCTTGGGTACCACTTGTGTTGGACTCACCCACTTACTATCAGAAATTGGATAAATGATTCCGGCATCTAATAACTTCACCACTTCTTTCTTGACTACCTCCTTCATGTTAGGATTGAGTCTTCTTTGCATTTCTCGGGTGGGCTTTGCATCATCTTCGAGATGAATTCGATGCATACAAACAGAGGGGTCAACCCCTTTCAAATCGGCTACAGACCATCCTATGGCATGTTTATTCTCTTCTAGCACCCTTAAAAATTTACCCTCCTATTCAGTAGATAAGTTGGCCGCGATGATTACAGGAAGGGTATCTTCTGGTCCTAGAAAGGCATACTTAAGAGTTGTCGGAAGTGGCTTTAACTCAAGTTTAGGTGGAGAATCAATGGAAGGACAAAGTGGTGCGCTAGCAATAGGGGGAAGAGGTTCAGGTCGGATCTTCCAAGGAAGGGAACTCATGGGAGATTGATTGTCGAGTAAGATGTTAACTTCTTCTACGGCCTTGTCTATATCAAAGTTGTCAATGTCAAAATGGGCCAAACATGCCTCTAAGGGATCATTTGCTAAGGTATAGGGAAGGGCGTTCTCTACAAGATCATCCATTTCGTCAATTAGGCAACACTCGTCTTCCCTCACATGTTGGTCGGCGGCATGAAACACATTCAACTTAATTTTCATGTTTCCAAATGATATATCCATTGCCCCAGTTCTACAGTTAATACATGCATTGGCTATCGCTAAAAAGGGACGACCAAGAATCACAGGGATTTGTTTTTTAAGGTTGGGCACATGTTCCATGTCAAGGACGATAAAATCTACTGAAAAATAGAATTTGTCTACCTTGACAAGAACATCTTCAATCATCCCCCTTGGCATCTTCACCGATCGATTAGCCAATTGTAAAGATACCGAGGTAGGTTTCAATTCACCCAACCCAAATTTTTCATAGACTGAATAGGGTAGAAGATTCACACTTGCCCCTAGATCTAAAAGTGCTCGATCAATGAAGTTATCTCCTATGACACAGGAAATAGTGGGAGCACCAGGATCTTTGAATTTTGGAGGGGTGTTGTGTTGGAGAATGGAACTTACCTGCTCAGTTAGGAGGACCTTTTTAGGCACATGTGTCCTAGATTTCCGCTTTTGGGTGCAAAGGTCTTTGAGAAATTTGGCATAGGAGGGAACTTGTTTGATGGCATCAAGGAGTGGGAGGTTGATTTTAACTTGTTTGAAAACCTCCATCATCTCTTCTAATGAAGTTCCCTTCTTGCCAAAGGGAGAGGGTGCATTAAGTGCTTCAGGGAATGGAGCCTTTGGAATGTGGGTTGTGGCAGATGGTGGACTAGCTGAAGAAGGTTTTGGATTTTCATGTGACACATTCTTCTTTTCTTCTTCTCCTTCCTTATTGTTACCCTCCCCAACCTTATTATCTATTATACGTCCACTCCTTAGGGTAGTCAAAGCATTAGCTTGCTCATGATTTAGTCGAGTTTCTTGAGCCACGTATTGTCCCCTAGGATTACTCATTGGTTGACTTGGAAGCTTACCTTCCTCTCGCTTGTTTAATGCATTAGCTAGTTGACCCATTTGGGATTCTAGCTTAGCAATTGATTGCGTGTGAGAGTGCAATAGTTGTGTGTTTGCCTCCAAACCTTGAAGGGCAGTCAACACCTTCTCCTCAAAGGCTGTATTTCTTTGGGTTGGAGGAGGAGGATGCTGAAATTGAGTTGAGGGATGGTGGAGATGAAAATTCTGAAGGTTTTGAAAATTTTGGAAAAAGGGTTGGGAGGTATTAGAAGCTTGCTGCCTCCAAGAAAAATTTGGATGATTCCGCCATCCCGGATTATATGTATTGAAAAATGGATCATTACCCGGTCTGGGCTGTGTTTGGGCAGCATTGATGTGTTCTTGCACGAGTTCGGGATATTGGGGTGCTGAGGGGCACTCATGAATAGGATGCGATGGGCTAGAACAGATAGCACACACTTGTGCTTGGGAAGAGCTAACGACATGTCCTCCTATCATTAGTTGGTCAATCTTATGGGACAATGCTTCTACCTTGCTAGACAGGTCCATAGAATGACTTATTTCACAAATGGCCCCTTTTCTTTGAAAATTCGGGGATGCTTGACGAGAACATGAAGCATGATGGAGGGAGTTTTCATTAAGATTTTTAAATAGTTGCCATGCTTCATGCTCATTTCGAAGCATGAAAGTCCCCCCGCATGCAGCATCGATCATCTGACGGTTTCGTTCCGTCAAACCGTCATAGAAACATTGCACTAGCTGCCACTTAGGTATTTGATGATGAGGGCATTTACGGATTAGGTCCCGAAATCTCTCCCAAGTTTCATGAAATTCTTCTCCCTCGGTTTGGGAGAAGCTTGTAATGGCACGTCTAAACTGGTTCGTTCTTCCTATAGGAAAGTATTTTTTAAGAAATTCTTGTTGCATTTGATCCCAAGAACGAATTGAGTTAGCTTCTAAAGAATTCAACCATTGTTTGGCTCTATCTTTAAGGGAGAAAGGGAATAACCTAAGTTTCAGGGCATCATCAGTGAAGTTCTGAATCTTGACAGTGGTGCAAATCTCAAGAAATTCATCTAAATGTTTGTATGGGTCTTCGTTGGTGAGCCCATAAAAAGATGGGAGCATTTGGATCACACTAGACTTTATTTCATATTGTACAGCTGCTACCTCAGGTAATCGAATACAAGATGGGGAAGTGTAAATAGTGGGAGTAAAGTACTCCCTCAGGAGTTTGGGTTGTTCTTCAGCCATCTTAAGAGGTGGGGATGATCCTAATGTTTTGATCTTAGCTCGAATGTTCCTAAGGGTTCGTTCTATTTCAGGGTCAAAAGGTAATAGGTTTCGTACTCTAAAACGACTACCGTACATACACTAGTACTCGATCAATCAAGCATGCAATAAAAGAGAAAAGCATATCAATCCTAGTCTTTGTCCTAAAATCACTAGACAGCTCCTAACTGGTTTGAAGAGGGCACCTAAGCCTCCAATCCGGTCTAATGAACCGAGTTGACCAGGTAAGCTCCCAGGTAAGTGGAGGGGTCAGATGCGTTCGCAAAGGTCCCACTTAAAACCCACTTGCCTCGAACAGATGAACTGTCTCCCTTATAGGGACAAAGCTTGCCTAGACATCAACTAAGCCACAGAGCGAAATTGGTGCAACTTTCCGTGATCTTCATCCTATTGAGCTCGAATGTCCCTAGGGGCCAATGTCTAATTGATTTTAATTAAAGTGACACTATGTGAGATTGAGTTCACCTAAATTGGGCAAGAGACCGGTGATGAAATCCGGCTCCTATCTTGTTGGGGTGATTGCCCTTACTAAGTGCAAATTAATTGGTGTATGTGTATCAGGCATGCATTCACACTTTTGCTGAAATTAAAATCAAACAATCACCACAAAATTTCAAGCTAATACTTAATTTAAATAAGAAAGGTTTAGAGGTTACCAAAGAAAATTTCTCCAGCAATTTATTTTTTTTTTTTTTAGGCAAACCTCTACAGCATTCCTTTTCCAGCAGTTCTCTTTTTGATCATTCCAGATTTTTCCTTCGATTCCTGATCAAATAAGATCAAAAGAAAATTTTTTAAAAAAATTAGTAGAAGAGAAAAAAAATAAGAAAAGTAACAATAATAGAAAATAATTTTTTTATATATATATTTTTTTGAAGGTTTTTTTTAAATTAATTAATTTTTTTTTAATGATAGAAAAAATAACTATGCTAGCAATCCCCGGCAACGGCGCCAAAAATTGATCGGTTCTTTCAATTTCAAAAGTCAACCACGCAATAGCACGTATCCTGTAGGATAGTGATTACGGGTGTCGGTCCACAGGGATTGAAGAATAAGTTATTTTTCTTTTAAAAATAAATCAAGAAGAAGGATGTGCTAACTTAATTTAACTAAATTAATCTATGAGTACGAATTGAAATTTATCAAAGTAAATAGATCTAGGGTTTGGAATCCACCGCGTAGCATTGCATTAGGGACTGTGTTCTTAATTTTTATCTTTTGGAGAGGCATGCAAATTGGCTACAAGCCTTTTAAAATAAAAGCATAGAGAGTGTTAGGAAGATCCATCTTCGGTGTAGCATGAAGTGTCTACCTAAGTATGCTAATCTAGGATGCAGCACACTTCATCTTCCTAGGCATGAATCATCTTAGACTACTTTAGCAAACATGATTAGTAACTAGCATGCTCAAAGTTTAAATATCATAAAGGAATATTTCATTGAAAATAAGAATTTAAACAAGCTCCAAAATAATAATAAAAATAAGAACTACAATGCCCTGATACATTGCTAGGGCTTCATCCAGCCCTAGACTAGACGTTTAGCCGCGCATGGCTTCCGGACGACCTCCTGTCTTCAAATGAAAGCCTTCACCTCCCATTATTTCCAAAATATCACAAAATATTCTCTTTCCTCCCCTCTCTCTTCTTTTTTTATTTCTTTCTCTCGGCTTTCTTCTTCTTCTTCTTCACTGAAACAGAGTCACCCCCCCTGTTCTTCCAACCGTGGCCCCCTATATAGGACTTCCCCACCCCTTGCAGCCGACTGAGGATCGAAACGGCCGTGGAATCGCTGGGCGCTGATCACGGAAGAGGATCCCTCCTGGATGGCGAGAAACGGACGAGGCGGAGGCGGGGGAGGCGATGATGCGCTTCCTGGCGGATGGCTGGCTGATTCGGGATGCGAAGAGAAATCACGGGCAACTGCGGTGGGTGCTGGGTTCCCTGGAAATGGAAGGAGCTGTGATCGTATCCCGGAATGGTTGCGGCTGCAAATGGATTGGAAGAAGCTGGGAGGATGCGGAGACTATCTCGGATGCTCGGATGCTTGCAGGAGATTGAGCTTTGAATCGCGGAAGCGGGGGATTGGCTCCGGATGCGTCACGGGCGGAGAGGGAGACGGCTGGATGCTTGATTTCATGGGATGCTGGAAGCGTTGATCATGGAGGAGTGATTTCCGGCTGCTGGGAGGTGGAACGGGCGGCGGATGGCACGCGGTTGATGCGGCTGGGAGGATCGCTCCGAATGGTCGTTGTGCGGAGGCGGAGGCGCAGGCGGAGGAACGGAAGGTTGGCTGCACCGCGTGGAGGATTTCTTAGGCGACGCCATCTCGTGGCTGGAACGGGAGAATCGACGGGAATCTCGGCCGTGATGCACTGCGGGGGAGGGGGGAAGAAGATAAATAGTGAACTCATTTGTTATTATATATATATATATTTTTTTAAACACTATTTATATGAACAGTGTTTTTTACGGGACACTGTTCATATGAACAGTGAATTCAGTGATTCTTCCCGAAATTATTTTTATTTATTTTATTATATTCATTATTTTCTTTTTTTTTGTTTTAAATTTATAAATTTTATATGAAGGCAGGTAAGGAATTGGTTGGGAATTGACTTTGGGTTTGAGGTGGGTCATGATCGTTGATTTGCGTGAACTTACTCTCGAGCCCAATGTCGTTTAAATTTAATTCTTGCTAAACAACTTCAGACCGGACTCAACAAGGCTAAAAGTAGGACCGTGATTTAATAACAAGGGTTAATCAAATATTTTCCATACAATTATAACTTTCAATCTAATCAGGACCAAAACCTATTTAATCATAGCCTTAGCTTGATTACAACTCCATCAGGTTACTAAACCGGGTCAACACAATCTCCTTCTTATATGTTTTCATGAAAGATTACAACCAGGAGAGAGACAAGTTCAAAGTCTGTTTTGAGAAAAGAATTATTTACCTCTTACCATATTTTAAATTTATTTCAATGTTTATTCAATTTCATGGTAAAGTATGTATTTATTAGTTTAAGAACATTGATAAGTGCTATGAAAAGATAACTAAATTATAAATTATTCAGCACTTATCAAGTGCCAAGTGGCAATAAGATGGCGTGAAGATCAAAACATGATGTGGAGGCTTTGACTTGGTCAAAGTCGAGTTGTCCTAGGAGTCCTAGATTCTCTAATGTCAAGAGATTAGGAGGCGTCAAGAGTCCATGAAGAGAAGGACTTCTCCAAGTCAAGGAAGGAAATTAATCTCCCCAACCGTGCAACGAATAAGCTAAAGAGTCATTCTTAGAGAAGGATTTCCAATGACGCATAGGAAAGAATTGCGTGAAGAATTTTGAAGAGAAGCCTTGGCGCATGAAGATTCCTCCTTCCGCAAGGAGACCTTATGTTTGCTGGTTTTTAGGATCCTTTGATGTGGCTCTATCCTTGAGGAATCTCATGTTGAGGAGGACTCCTCGATGCCAATCCAAAAGAATTCAATGCATGAAGTGCCAACGCATGAAATTTATTTGCGTAAAGGAGTTCCAACGACTCAAAGATGTTTCAACTGTTGTCGGCGCCCGCACCGGAACCCACTCACACCAGCGCCGCCACCGACGTCGGACAAGCAAGAGAGATACAAACGGATAAGCACTCTCTCGCTCCCTCGACTCCGAACTCAAGGATCACCTCTTCGCTCCGCCTACGAAGGGCAAAAGATTACCCCGTGGTATCAGTAGGGTAAAACACTTGAGCACCGCAACGGATTATCAAAGATCAAAGGAAGAAGAAGGAAGAAAATAGCAAAGCAAACACAAAGATGTAACGAGGTTCGGCTACAAATAGCCTATGTCCTCCACCGCTCCAAATCTCAATAAGGATGAACTGATTACAGAGATAGCACACACCCGAACGATCACAAGCGATCGATCTACAAGAGATTCACACAGAATTCCCTTTGCATAAGAAGTAGGATCCCAATCCTCTTCTTCTCTAGAACCCTAGCCTCACAAACAAGAGTCTCTCTCAAATATACGGCCAATCACCCTACCCTAGGGCTCTCATGAGTCCTATATATAGTCTCAAGACCTTCAGATGATCATAGCCGTCGAAACGCCACCAAAAACACCAAAAGAAAATCGTCCGTACGATTTTTCGCGAGCCCGAGTCGACTCGGCTGTGGTTCGAGTCGACTCTGGCACGTCTGGACAAAACTGGCACGATCTAGAGTCGACTCGACTGTAGCTTGAGTCGACTCGACGATGCTTCGAGTCGACTCGACTGTAGCTCGAGTCGACTCTGACAGTCTAGACAGAAACATGGTTTTTCGGCCTTTCTTCTCCCGGGTCGACTCGACGGACCTCGAGTCGACTCGACTGTTCCCGAGTCGACTCGACTGAAGCTCGAGTCGACTCCGACAGTCCGCCAGACAGAAAACTATGCAGAATTGATTTTCCTTCAATTCTCTTCATCACCAAAGGTCTCCACATACCCCAACAATCTCCCACTTGGAGACCTTGGGTATATCCTCTTGTTACTTGGCTCTCCTCTGTGCTCCCACTGAAACTAAATCATCTTAGTGAAATAGGTACGATGCCTCCTCAACGTCTTCAAGCATGAAGACCAGCAGAAGCTGAACAACTCCTCAGCTTCTCCACCATGACGACCTTCGTCAACATATCTGCAGGATTCTGACTTGTATGAATCTTCTCCAACTTGACGAGTCCCTGCTCGAGCAATGACCTCACGAAGTGGTACCGTATGTCAATATGCTTCGTCCTTGAATGGAAAGCTGAATTCTTTGCCAGATGAATTGCACTTTGACTATCTGAATATAACATGCAATCCTTCTGCTCCTTCCCAAGCTCCTTCATCAAGCCCTGAAGCCATATTAGTTCCTTGCACGCCTCTGTGGCTGCCATATACTCCGCCTCCGTAGTCGACAATGCAACAACTGGTTGCAACCTGGAAATCCAACTGACGGCTCCACTGCCCAAGGTGAACAAGTACCCTATCGTGCTTCTCCTGCCGTCCAAGTCCCCTGCCATGTCTGAGTCCACATAGCCCTGTAACCGGATCTCAGAACCTCCATAGCATAATGACATGTGCTCAGTGCCTTTCAGATACCTCAGTATCCATTTGACCGCGCGCCAATGCTCCAAGCCTGGGCAGCTCATGAAGCGACTCACAACTCCCACTGCTTGAGCAATGTCTGGTCTCGTACACACCATAACGTACATCAAGCTCCCCACTGCCGATGCATACGGGATTTTTGACATATTGAGCTCCTCCACCCGCGTCTTCGGACTTTGCCCTTTTGAGAGCTTAAAATGGGCACCCAGCGGTGTGCCAACAGGTTTGGCACCCTCCATGCAGAATCTCCTGAGTACTCGGCTGATGTACTCCGCCTGAGATAGTCTGAGGATATGTTTAGACCTATCTCTACTAATCCGCATCCCAAGGATCTGTTTTGCTGCTCCTAGATCCTTCATTGCAAATTTTTTTGACAGCTTCAGCTTCAATTTTGCAATCTCATGCATGCTAGCTCCTGCAACTAACATGTCATCAACATACAATAGCAAGATAATGTAAGATGTACCGAAGTCCCGAAAGTAGCAACAGTGATCCTCCTGACATCTCCTGTATCCTATCTCAAGCATGTAACTATCGAACTTGAGATACCATTGTCTGGGTGCCTGTTTCAAACCATAGAGGCTTTTCTTTAGTTTGCAGACTAAGTCACCCGTGCCAGCTGCAATGTATCCCTCCGGCTGCTGCATATATATCTCCTCATCGAGATCTCCGTGGAGAAAGGCCGTCTTCACATCAAGCTGCTCTAAGTGAAGATCCTCTACTGCCACCATGCTCAGCACCGCTCGAATAGTACTCATCTTGACTACAGGAGAAAAGATTTCTGTGAAGTCGATACCTGCTCTCTGCTGAAATCCTTTTACAACCAGCCTGGTCTTGTATCGCTTCTTCCCGCCTTGCTCTTCCTTCAGCTTGTAAACCCATTTGTTTGACAGTGCTTTCTTCCCCTTGGGCAGATCCACCAAATCCCACGTTTGATTCTGCTCCAATGACTTCATCTCATCATCCATGGCCAACTCCCACTCCTTCCTGGTATCAACCTCCAATGCCTCCGTGAAGCATTCAGGTTCGCCATTATCTGTGAGCAGCAAATAACTAAGAGTCCCATCATACCTTTGAGGAGGCTTCCCATGAGTACTACGAGTGGACCTTCTTAGTTGTGGAGGGGGTGCCAATGCTTCAGGTTCTTGCTCTGACTGAGTCTTCTGACCAGAATTTGTAGACTCCTCTTCAGGATCCACAAAACACGGCTCAACAGGTTTTGTTTCTGATTCAGTGCTCTGCTGCATTTTCTCATTGAATACCACATCATTACTACGAATGATCTTCTTGTGTTCGGGATCCCAAAGCCGGTACCCAAACTGTTGACCTCCGTATCCAACGAAAATACACTTCTTTGATTTGGCGTCTAGTTTGCTTCTTTGACTGGAATCAACATGGACATAACTGGTACAACCGAATACTCGTAAGTGCGCCAAATCAATCTTCTTCGCTGTCCATGGTTCCTCAGGAATCCCAAATTCAAGTTTCTTTGATGGCCCTCTGTTGATCAAGTAGGCAGCAGTGTTAACTGCTTCCGCCCAAAACTGCTGTGGCAATCCAGCATGTATCCTCATACTCCTGGCACGCTCATTAATTGTTCTGTTCATCCTTTCAGCAACTCCATTTTGTTGTGGTGTTCCTGGAACTGTCCTTTGCCTGACGGTCCCAGCATCTGCACAGTAGTCCTCAAACTCCCTGCTACAATACTCACCACCGTTGTCCGATCTCAGGCATTTCAACCTCTTTCCTGTCTCGAGTTCTACCATCGCCTGCCATCTCCTGAAGACCCCAAATACCTCTGACTTGTGCTTCAAGAAGAACACCCAAAGCTTCCTGGTAGCATCATCAATAAAAGTAACATAGTACTGAGATCCACCAATGGAAGAAACTGGTGCAGGCCCCCACACGTCCGTGTGCACGAGATCTAGCTTTTCTTGCTTCTGAGGTTTACCTTCTTTGTTGAATGAAACACGCTTCTGCTTTCCGAGAACACAATCCTCACAGAAGTCCATCTCAACACTCCTGAGATCCTGCAGCTTTCCCAACTGGTGCATCACCTCCAGTCCCTGATAACTCATGTGCCCAAGTCTACAATGCCATAACTTGGTGTCCACATCTGCTGCAACAACTCCAATAGAGTTCTCCGTGCCGTTGGTGACATAAAGTGTCCCAACCTTCTTGCCACTAGCCACCGTCAACGAACCTCTGGATATCTTCCACTGATCAGCTGTGAAAGTAGCCTTGTACCCCTGGCTCGCCAACTGTCCAACAGAAATCAGATTCCTCTGCAGTTGAGGTACGTGCCGTACGTCCTCAAGCTCAAGTGAAGATCCAGAAACCAACTTCACTTCCGCGCTTTCCCTTCCTTGTATGGTGCAAGGCTCTCCATCCCCTAGGTAGACTTTGCCAAAGTCTCCCTTCTCATATCCTTCAAGAAGCTTCCGTTGGGATGTAGCATGGAAAGACGCGCCCGAGTCTATCACCCAAGACTCGTCACAGGTAGACAAAGATAGAACGAGGGCATCCATATCACCGTCTTCAGCAAGATTTGCCAGATCCTTGCTGACTCCTTCGGTGTGGTCGCCTTGCTTCCCTTTAGGAGATTTGCAATCCCTCCTAAAGTGCCCCGTCTTCCCGCAGTTCCAGCACTTCGCTCCCTTGTTCTGAGGTGCTCGAGACCTGCTGGATCTCGACTTCGAGTCGCTTCGAAATCGACCGTCCTTCTTTTGTCTTCCCCGGTCAGAGGTGTTTAGTGCACTTCCAGACGACTCCGTAGCTCCAGAAGATTTCCTTCTTGCTTCTTCACTCAGAAGCACTCCCACAACGTCATCAAAAATCAACTTCCCCGTTGCCGAAGAGTTGCTCACCGCCATCACCAGGCCCTCCCAGCTATCAGGCAATCCGGAGAGGATTAGCAATGCCCGAATCTCATCGTCAAAACTAATCTCCACTGACTCCAACTGGGCCGTGAGTTCATTGAACTCGTTGAGGTATTCTGCTATGCTGCCGCCATTTTTCATACGAAGATTAAACAACCTCTTCATGAGAAATACCTTGTTTGATGCTGAGGGTTTCTCGTACATCCGCGACAATGTTGCCATCAACTCCATCGTCGTCTTCTCGTTTTTGATGTTGAATGCCACTTGGGATGCAAGTGATAATCTGATGGTGCCGAGCGTCTTTCGATCGAGGACCTCCCAGTCTTCATCGGACATCTTCTCTGGTTTCTTTGCTCTACCTCCAAGAGGTAAATAGAGATCCTTCTGGTAAAGGTAATCTTCTATTTGCATCTTCCAAAATCCGAAGTTCGTGCCATTGAACTTCTCAATTCGTAACTTCCCTTCATCCGCCATTGCAGAATAACCAATAGCTCTGATACCAATTGTTGTCAGCGCCCGCACCGGAACCCACTCACACCAGCGCCGCCACCGACGTCGGACAAGCAAGAGAGATACAAACGGATAAGCACTCTCTCGCTCCCTCGACTCCGGACTCAAGGATCACCTCTTCGCTCCTTCTACGAAGGGCAAAAGATTACCCCGTGGTATCAGTAGGGTAAAACACTTGAGCACCGCAACGGATTATCAAAGATCAAAGGAAGAAGAAGGAAGAAAATAGCAAAGCAAACACAAAGATGTAACGAGGTTCGGCTACAAATAGCCTACGTCCTCCACCACTCCAAATCTCAATAAGGATGAACTGATTACAGAGATAGCACACACCCGAACGATCACAAGCGATCGATCTACAAGAGATTCACACAGAATTCCCTTTGCATAAGAAGTAGGATCCCAATCCTCTTCTTCTCTAGAACCCTAGCCTCACAAACAAGAGTCTCTCTCAAATATACGGCCAATCACCCTACCCTAGGGCTCTCATGAGTCCTATATATAGTCTCAAGACCTTCAGATGATCATAGCCGTCGAAACGCCACCAAAAACACCAAAAGAAAATCGTCCGTACGATTTTTCGCGAGCCCGAGTCGACTCGGCTGTGGTTCGAGTCGACTCTGGCACGTCTGGACAAAACTGGCACGATCTAGAGTCGACTCGACTGTAGCTCGAGTCGACTCGACGATGCTTCGAGTCGACTCGACTGTAGCTCGAGTCGACTCTGACAGTCTAGACAGAAACATGGTTTTTCGGCCTTTCTTCTTCCGGGTCGACTCGACGGACCTCGAGTCGACTCGACTGTTCCCGAGTCGACTCGACTGAAGCTCGAGTCGACTCCGACAGTCCGCCAGACAGAAAACTATGCAGAATTGATTTTCCTTCAATTCTCTTCATCACCAAAGGTCTCCACATACCCCAACATCAACGCCATCACATTGAGTTCATCCAATGGTGGAGAATTTTTGCTTATTCATTCATCATGTGAAGATCTGAATTCCTTCCTATCGTGGAGTGTTTTGAAGACCTTTTGATTTGTTTCAATAGGCATGTGGAGTTTCTTTTGACCTGGTCAATGTCTTGTCAAGTTAGGAGTCCTATTTTATCTAAGTTGTCAATTGATTATTTAAGTCCTAAATCAGATTGTAAATTGCTTTAATTTTCCAACCTCTTACTCTACTTAAAGAGGAGGGTTGATGAATAGTAAGAGACATGAGAGAATTATTTTTTTAAAGCGATAAAGATATTTGTCCCACTAAAGCTCAATAGATATTCAAAGAAGATCTTGACGCTGATTCTAAAAATTCAACAGCACTGTTTGATGATGTCCCTACTGCTGAGATCCTTTCCCCTTCCCCTGAAGTTCCCCCAATGCACCATCTGATTCGGATAGAATTTTTTTTTCTAAATTCCATCAAATTCGAATATGCATCTGGATATCTGACCTCTCAATTGGTTACTTACTACTTAGCCACTATGACAACTTTAACATATAATCAAAATTTATGGTTTATTATACTTATTGAAAACTTATTCACATTATAAAATACAATCATTCCAAATGTATTATGGTATTTCATATTTTACTAAATAATTAGTTTTATAAAATTCAATCTTTTTCTTTTTAACAAAATTTAAAAGTTAAATTATTTTATTTTATTCTTTATAATATTTTTAAAATCCTTTTCTAAAATACTTAAAATAACTTCAACATATTTATATAATTGTATATATTTTTTCTAAAGTTTTTTAAAAATATATAATTCATGACTCTTTTTTGTTGCAAACTATATTTGTACAATGATATATAGATGATAACTTCCATTTTACCATTAAATGGTCAATATTCTGCAACAAAACTTTATACGTTGTCAATAAATATATATTTAATGATGAAACACTGTCATCACTAAATTATATAAAATAATTTGCAACGAAAACTATTTCATCATAAAAGTTATACAACAATGTATTGGTGATAAAATCTAATTTGTCGTTATATGTTTAGTACTCTACAATAAAAATATATATGCTACCAATAAAGGTATGTTTAACTATAAAATATTATCATTGCTTATAGTTAGATCGATAATTAGCAACGAAAATAAATTTCATTATAAATTTATATACTGAAGAATGCATGATGAAATGCTATTTCGTCCCTAGATAGCTTACTTTATGTGATAAAATTGTACACATCACTAATAAATAAATCTTTAGTGATGAAATATTATCCTCATCAATAAATGAAGATTCATCTGTGATGAAATATAGTTTTATTGACAAATATAAAAAATATTAGTGATGAAATTAGTTTGTCACAAAAATTGCAAATATTTTTTTTTTATTTTCTTGTATCCATAAGTATATATTTGAGAACAGTTCTACTATCATCATCAAAATTAATAATTAATTCATGACAAAAAATGTATTGTCATTACAAGTCATGGTATTTTTAAGCATTATTTTTTGTTGCAAAAATATCATGAATTGTTGCCAATAAAATACAAAAAATATAATTTCTTTGTTAAAAATAATACTTAAATGATATATCATGATAAATTTTTTATTTCGTTATCTTATGGTACTTATTAGCGACAAATTATAATTTTTTTGTAGTGGATTATCGTTTAGATAGTGGTTTGTGAGTTCCTCTCTTTTATTTTTTGTTTTGACTTGCAAGCAATATATTCCCCCACTTTCTTAAAAGGAGTACCTAATCTTCTCCGATCCTTTTTTTTCATAGTTCACATTAAAATAAATGACCATTATATTCTCTACTTGTTTTCTTTAACAGCAAATAAGAATTCAAAATATCTTTGTTGGACCCATTACAGTTTAAGTTTAATGGGCCACTCGCTTATATTCTTCTCTTTTTACAACATTTTGCATACATTCTCTTTTGGTGATAACTATCTATAATCTATTCTTCTCATATTAACTTAGGTGCCGTTAGTTTAAGAAATGTTACATCCTGGTTGGAGTGGTTCTTAAATCCTTTCCTGTATAGTTTCTTAGATCCTATAACCCCCTATGGCCTTGGCTATGTTGGTGTCTTGGGCAGGGTTGTTCCATCTTCGTCTAGGTTCTTGCCTTGGGGGGTTGATGTAATTTAAATTAAGTGCTAAGACTAATACATTTTGCTAATGTACCGTTCCCCTTGCAAGATTTGGTCTAGTATGTAAACACTCATCTTCTCTTAAATTTTCAATCTCGGTCTAATTTCCTACAGTTTCTACAGTTAGGCTTCCAAATTCAATTGTTTCTTCAAGCAATCGCATAGCTTTCTTGCAGATAAAAGTTGGCTTCATCGATCTAGGTAATGAAGCCTCTTCTTTACCCTTCTAGACATCATTCCTCGTGTTTATGATGCCTTTGTCACTGTTCTCTTTTAGTTATCTCACACAGGGGCGGACCGATACATTTGGAGGCCCTAGGCGAACTCATTAGAAGAGGCCTTTTTTATTATTATTTAAATAATAAATTTTTTTGTTAATAAACTAAGTAACTACAGTTACTTACTAACTCACCTGCCTCACACAATCACACTCACGGTGAACCGCCGATTCGAACCGGGGTCCGGGATCAGTGGGAGCCGCGATCAGTGGCCAGTGGGATTTGGGAAGTGGGAACAGGGGAGGAGGTCGGGAGGTGGGACCGTGGGAGGAGGTCGGGACTCGGGAACCCCGAGGAGCCGAGGAGGCTGGAGCGGCGGAGGAGCTGAGGAGAGGAGTAGAGGACGGGGTCACGGGAGGAGGTCGGAGCGGCGGAGGACCGTGGGTGGGGGCTTCTCTGGGCCGGGACTCGGGAGTCGGGACTCGGGAGGAGGTCGGAGACTCAGAAGTCGGAAGAGCCGAGGAGCCTGAGGAGGAAGTCGGAACTCGGAGCTCGGAAGTCGGGACTTGGAACTCGGAAGGCCTCGCCGCCTCGGTCGCCGCGGAGCCCGGAGGTCGGAGGAGCCGAGGACGGCGACTCGGAGTCGGCGAGGAGAGGACGGGAGGCCGGAGGCCCGGAGCTGAGGCCGGAGCTCGGAGCCGAGGAGGAGGCAGCACGGACTGCATGGAGTCACGGACGCACGGTGGACCGGAGCTCGGAGCCGAGGACGGCGACGTCGGCGAGGAGAGCTAGAGAGGGTTTTGCGCTCGCCGCTCTCACTCTGCAAGCTGATTCTGCCGAGAACCGGAGAAGGTTCCGGCATTAAAAAGGCAGAGAAGGGGGGAGAGAAGGGGGGAGCCGGGGAGGAAATGCCCGTTGGACTTGGCCGTTGCGTTTCCCGTTGCTTGTCGACGACTCGACGGCTCGACATTGCCGGTAGACGTCGCCCGTCGCCCGTCCCTAGTCCCCGTGACCCCGTCTGCCAGACCACAGACGCCACAGCCCACTCCCCGTCAGCCCGTCTGCAGCCTTTCACGTCGCCGCCCAAACCCACTCCCCGTCTGCAGACCTTTATGGAGGAATAAAAAAAAAAAACGTGGCTGGGTTGGGGGCCTTCCCTGGGCCGGGGGCCTTAGGCGACCGCCTCAGTCGCCTAAGGCTCGAGCCGGCAGTGATCTCACATCGTCTAGGGCAAACAAGGCATAACTGGAGGGGCTCGCATGATTCCATGACTTTGCATTTGCCAATGTGGCCCATGAGAATAAGATTCTATATCCATGTAAGACATGCAGTAACAGCTTGGCTTGTGGATCGTTCGAGGAGATGTTTATGAACATTTGGTATACGATGGTTTTGTAAGGGGCTATACAACTTGGGTACATCATGGGAATGTTGCATCATCTTCTGCATCTACTTTGAACTCTCACGAACAAGATGAATCACATCAACTTGATGAGATGTATGAGATATTGCATGATGCAGTTGCAATGTTGAACTCAGATGTAAGAAGTTTTATAAGATATAGAGGAGCTTAATGTAAAAGCCAATAAGTTTTATAAGATAGTTGAAGATGCTGAATGTGAACTATACCCTGGTTGTAAGAAGTTCATCAATCTATCTTCCATTGTTCAATTGCTTCACATAAAGTGTAGAAATGGTTGAAGAAATAATCCATTCATATCAATGCTCCAATTACTGAAAAAGGTACTCCCAGATGGTCAAATATTGCCAAAAGATTTTTACAAAGCAAAGAAGATAACTGGAAGGAGTTTGCTAAGGCATTGTCATATGCCATATGCGGTGCATCTAGATGGATGGAAGTTGAGAAGTTGTTGGATGAAGATGAGATGACTTCAGCAAAAAAGGAAAAGAAAATACCAGCAAAGGTTTTATGTTACTTTCCTTTGAAATCAAGACTTCAGAGGTTATGATATCATGGAAAACAACTTCATTCAAGACATGGCATATGGATGATCATACACAGGATATTTAGGCATCCCATCGCATCCCATCGACTCTCTAATGCGGAAGACGTTTGGCTACCTACACCTGTCTTTCTCCTCAGATCCCCATAATGTCAGACTCAGGTTAGCAAGTGATGGTTTTAAGCCATTTTGGATAATGAGCATTGCTCACGGTACATGGCCGATTGTTTTGATACCATACAACTTAACTCCGTGGCTTTGCATGAAGCAGCCTTTCTTTATGTCATCATTGCTTATTGATGGGCCATCTCAACCTGGAAATGACAATGAAATATATCTACAAGCTTTTATAGAAGAATTGAAGAAGTCGTGGGATTCTAGAATTCTTACATATGATACTTTATGTGGACAGAATTTTCAATTGCATGTAGTAGTTGTAAGACCAAGTGGACTGGGCTCGGTCAACTTGACCGGCCCAGTCCTTTTCGGTTCCCCCCCACCCAAAAAAAAAAAAGCACGTCTTGCACATGCCTGAGAAGACCCCAAGATGGTCGGATGGAATCCGGCTTTAGGTTGGATTTTGGTTACGGCTGAGCTCTATTTAGAGCTCCTCCCCATCCTCTGTTTTCCCCACCGAAGCATCTAGGCCTCCGATCGAAGCTCATCACCGGATTTCTTAGAATCCTCTCCAAAGCTCGGTCGCCGCCGTGTCCAAATGCCGCCGGAAACCAGGTAAAAACCTAGTCCCCCAAGAGCCACCCTTTGTCTCTTTCTTCCGCATTTTTGGAGCCTCGATGTTGGCTGATGATCACTGAATTTTGGGCAAAAAGGGGATGCTCTGCTTCCTCTATTTTCGGAAATTGGCTCTGTTTTCTTCCGATTTCAGCTGCCTTGATCGTGGGGCTTGTCGCCGGAGGCTTACCTTGATCCATCATGGTGGCTGGAAGCTGTGGCCGGAGTTCCTGCCATCGGTATGCGTAGGTTTCATAGTTCAAGGGGTTGGAACCCCTATTTTTTTTTGCTTTTGGTGTTGTCGGCCGCTAGTTGCCGCCGGCTGCATGTTGATCGGTCATGGGTTCCTAACCTCGGGCATCACCTGTAGCCATCCTCCTCCTTCCTCTTCCTTGGTTAAAGAGAGAAGCTTCCTTTCTCTTTTCCCCATACTTTCTCTCTCTTATTTCTCTCTCTACAAAGATTCTCTCTGTTGATTTATGGTCAGACATGGTAATTGTTCTAGGTTGTCATGTCATTGACAACCAAATACAGACTCCTGATTGAACTCGAATTGAGATTCTCTCTCTCATTGGACTTTCTCTCATTACTGAACTTTCTTTCTCGCTAGACTTTTTGCTTCGAAATAGATTTGGACTTGCAGTAAGGCGATGTATCAATACCTTACCAGTAGATTATTCGCTAGTATATCGACATCCTACTAGTGGGAGTTATACGTTAGCACATTGACACCATGTCAATAGGAGTTATTTGCTGGCATATTGACACCCTGCCGGTGGGGTTATACATTGGCATATTGACACCCTGCCAGTGGGGTTATACATTGGCATATCGACACCCTGCCAATGGGGTTATACATTGGCATATCGATAACCTACTATTGAGGGTTATGTGGTGGCACTTAGATGTGGTCATAGTTCTTAGCTATTGAGTTGAATTTGATGATTTGAAAAAAATTAATTTATGAATGATACTTAAATTTTTAGAAAAAAATGAATTAAGCATAATTAATATTTTATTTTTTTCTAAATTTATTGGCAATCATTAAATTATTATATTCATGACTATGAGTGGTATTATTTGTAATGCATAAATTTGATGGATAGATATTATTATATTAGTTTAGAATATTATGATAACATATGATCTTATTATGGATTTGATTGATTGATTTTGACACCTCATGATTTTAGAATTGAAATATAAAATCTAGAATTAATTGAATTTCGATCTTGCTATGTTGAGAACCCATCAATGGGGGCTAATATATTGGCACATGATCTGTCCTAAAGGTCGTGTCCAAGATAATTAGTGATATACCACCAACAGACTAGCAATCCTGAAGGACTTTGCTGCAAGATGATGCGTAGCTCACCGTAGGAAGATTAGTCGGCGTTATGATCCTACCATAGAGAATATGTGGTCATAGATTAGGATCGATAAGATAAAATAAATATTTTAAAAAATTTAAATTTATAAACAAAATTTAATATTTTAAGAAGAATGTGACCGTATATTGGTATTGCATATATGCTTATTTTCTATGAATTATTATCTATTTGATTGCATGCTTTATCTTGCTAAAGTGATCATTACTCAAGGCTGTTTAGCTCATTATATGATTTTTTTTTTTTTGAGATTCAAAGAACTAGCCTAGTAGAATTTTCAATATAAAAGAGTGACTAGAAGAACTGTGGCACAAGATTAGAGTTTATTTAAATTGATGTTTTGTCTTAGACTAATGTTAGAATTGTGAGACATTGTAAGTTGCATTAGTTAATGAAATAAAGATTGCATGTTATTAGTTTAAATTGTTTTGTTGCATATTGATGATGTCATGTTGAGATGCCTTACATGCTTATTATGGGGAGAGTTTTCTATGAGTATGCGCAGTTGTCGCAAGCTGAGGGATCGGGGGTGTGACAATTAAAATAGTATCAGAGCATAAGTTGATAAAATCTAAGACAAGAAAATCCGACATAGGATGAATGTAGGTGGGTAGACACTAGGGATATTGTACTTCTATGTCGATTGTATTGTAAGCTACTTTAAAGATTTTCTGTTAAGCCTTATGATTATGTATATAAAGGTTACCAAAAAATTATGATAAAATTTATTTATGAGTTTAGATACATGATGGAAGGTTGGGCAATCTATAAATCAAGTTATAATTAGTTAGATTTGGATCTAAATTAAGTGCAAGAGGATTGACGATGGGATATTATCAAGTATTGTGATTATTTATTATGTAAATGAACTTGAAAACTCAAAAATTGATATGGAGGTATACTGTGATATTGCTTAATTTTGAAAATAATTTTTAGAGGCAAATTAAGATCCATTTATACAAAGTTGTTTAAAATTTGGGCTATAAAAGATTTTTATGGTACCTAATTTGAATATTCTGTTTGAACCTGTATGTGGATTATGAATGAAACTAGCATGTAGAAAGAAAATATGCTGGGTGATTTTGCAAAAAGGTCATTTTCTTATTGATGAATTGATTTTATGTTGAGATCATGAAGTATTCATCTTGGTAAAATCATTAATAATTTTTATCACCATTTATGTCTCAAAATAATAGATCTTATTTATCTCTATCGGAGACTATGTATTGTGTAACAAATACAATTCAAGGTTTCGATTTATAGATTGATCTAGGGATCTTTTGCCAATATTATTGAGGTTGTTGATGAAATCTAGTTTTGCATAAAGAATTTGAATTTTTCAAAATTGCATGATTATCATAGAAAATTTTTGATAAGTGCTAAGATCTCGATGAAGCAAACTTTAGGAGAGATGATTGAGTTGATTTTACTCATATTTATTGATTTAAGGTCTTCTAACTTAGTCGAGCATTAAGGAAATTCTTCTGATTGTTTTTACTTATAAGAGTTTACTTAGAATCACCTAGTTGAGGTGATAAGAGGATTAAGATTCAATTCATTTTGAATTATAATAATTAGCCTATATGATGGTTTTGAATGTGTCATTTGAGTCGAAGATTAATCTAGATGGATGCGTTTGAAGTAAATTAGTGGTACGAGAATCAAAGGTTCCTTTTTGGGCTTTACCTGGAAATTAAAATTTTGGATCTCTTTAGTTCATAATCTAAAGTAGTATTTTGATAAAAAAATATTAATGAATCTAAAACATTTTGGTGGTTTGAATTAGAGGGTACAACGAAAACATAGTTGTCTGAATTATTTTTCAAAGTGGTTAGAATTATTATCTCTTTAATTCGCCAAGTTTTAATAACAAAAGACTGGATCTACTTTCTTGTATAGTAAGATTTCATTGATAGACAAAAAGAAAACGTTCTAATTTTTGGATGTTGCTGCACTATCTTAGGTTCCCTAATTTTTGGTCATGCTAAGGAAAGTCTTAGCATCTTGAGACTAGAATTAATGGATCATCGATTTTTGATCTTAGATCTGGAATATCTTGGTGTAAACCTATTTTCTCCTTAATCTGAAGTTCAAACTTCTTCAATTAATATCAACTCTCTATCTGATTTAAAAAAAATAAGGTTATCAATCGACTTTGATGAATATTCCACTAGGGGTGGATTAGAGTTGTTTATGATCGAATCTTGTGATAGATCAGGTAATCAAGAGCAGTTGATATTTTGACAGACAAATTTGATATTCTTACTTAGAATTATGACGTTGATTTCCGTTTATAAGAGAGAAGATTGATTTACATCATCTACAAAAAGAGTCAAGTCTAGAGATATTGGACCTTTTGATAAGATCTAATGATAAAGTTGTATTAATAAGTAGAATTATTGGAAACTTGAGGATGAGATTAGAATGATGTATCTCTAATGTTTTGAAAGCATAAGAAAGAAAATTTTGTGGATGAATTTTTTTTAGAAGGGGAGAATGTAAGACCTAGTGGACTGGGCTTGGTCCACTTGACCGGCCTAGCCCTTTTAGTCCTCCCTCCAAAAAAAAAAAAAAAAAAATTGGCACATGCTCCGCATGCGTCTAGAAAGAAAAAGACTCCTGATGGAGTCTTCTTCCTCCCTATGATGGTCGGACAAAATCCAACTCTAGGTCCAACACTTTGCCAATGGGGGTTATTCGTTGGTATATCGACACCCTGCTAGTAGAAATTTTAAGTTAGCATATCGACACCCTGATGGTGGGGGTTATACGTTGGCATATCGACACTCTGCCAGTGGAGGTTATAAGTTGGCATGTCGATACCCTACCATTGGGGTTATGCAGTGGCACTTAGATGTGGTCATAGTTCTTGGCTGTTGAGTTGAATTTGATGATTTGAAAAAAAATAATTTATAAATAATATTTAAATTTTTTAAAAAATGAATTAAGCGTAAGTAATATTTTATTTTTTAAATTTATCAGCAATTATTAAATTATTATATTTATGACTTTGAGTGGTATTATTAGTGATGCATGAATTTGATGGATAGTATATTATCATAAGATGAAATGAATATTTGAAAGAATTTGAATCTATGAACATAATTTTAAGATTTTAAGAAGAATATGACTCATATATTGGTATTGCATGTATGCTTATTTTCTATAAATTATTATCTATTTAATTGTCTGATTTATCTAGCTAAAGTGATCATTGCTTACTGGGTTGTTTAGCTCATTATACGATTTCTTGATTTTTTTTAGATTCAGAAAACTGGCCTACTGAGATTTTTAATATGGGAGAACGACTAAAAGAACAGCTGCACAAGATTAGAGTTTATTTGAAATGATGTTTTATCTAGGACTAATATAGAAATTTTGAGACATTGTAAGTTGAATTAGTTAATGAAATAAAGATTACATATTATTAGTTTAAATTGTTTCGCTGCATATTGAAGATATCGCATTGAGATGCCTTGCATGCTTGTGGGGAGAGTTCTCTATAAGTATGCAATGGCTGCTCCGACTCTCGCCTCACGATCTTGGGTCGGGGGCATGATAGTAGTACCGTGGACTATGAGTGATTTTTCTAGATTTGCTATCTTGTCTGATTGGAGCACTAGCAGTCAGTATGCTTGTCCTTGTTGTCACAAGGACACTCTCTCCCACTATTTGTCAAATGGGTGTAAATTTTGCTACGTCGATCATCGTTGATTCTGGCCAATTGATCTCTAGTTTGGACATCCGAAACATTCGATGGTACTTTTGAATTTGGTACTGCACCTTCTCCACTAACTGGGGCCAAAGTGATGGAGCAATTACAAGGTATGAGTTTCACATTAAGGAAGCACTCTTCTAGCATGAGTGGAAGTAAAAGGAAAAGGGATGGTAATTGCAAGCGAAGCATAATTTTCTCTTTACCCTACTGGGATTTGCGACATGATTTAGTGATGCATTGTAAGAAAAATATATGTGATAACATGCTCAATACATTACTAAATATGGAGGGAAAAATAAAGGACAATGTGCTAAGGCTCGTCTTGACTTTGAAGAAATGTGCATATGAAGGTCACTTCAGTCCCAGCAAATTGAAGGTGATAATAAATTCTATTTGCCACCCGCATGCTGCACTATGAAGAGAAAGGAGAAAGAAGTTTTTAAAAAATGTTGAAGCAGATAAAGGTACCAGATGGCCGTGCATTATATCAGGGCATGTGCATCTTAAAAACGTAAAATAACTGGACTTAAGAGCCATGATTGTCATGTCATGATGCCTCAACTACTTTCGTTAGCTCTATGTGTATCATTTTCAAAAAATGTTAGCCCAATCTTGATAGAGCTACGTGGTTTCTTTAGAGACTTGTGCTCTAAAGTTGTGCGAGTTTCAGACTATCAACGATTGAAGTCTCAGATTATAGTTGTACTTTGCCATATAGAAAGAATATTCCCTCCAGCTTTCTTTGATATTAAGGTGCATTTATCTATACATCTACCAAGAGAGGTCAAGATTGTTGTACTAGTGCAGTATCACTAGATGTATCCCATTAAGAGGTTTGACATAATTTTTTGTTAATTCATTTGTTTTTATCTTTACTAATTCTTAACTTGATTTGCGTATATCTAAATTATCTGAGTATGCATGTCATAGGTCTCGTATAAACTTAAATATTATGTGCGTAGACCGTAGTAGAAGTCATCCAAAAAGTTCAATAGTAGAAGGGTACGTAGTGGATGAATGTGCAACGTTCTGCTCCAGATATCTGCATGATATGGAGACCCAATTCAATCACCCAAGACGAAACTATGATGATTGTATTACTGAACCTCAAGAAGGATCATCATTCTTATCTTAATCTGGTTGTGCCTTAGGGAAGGCTGAACCATGCATGCTTAATCAAACAACAACAACATCGATTTATTGTATTTAATTTTGACGCAATAAAGCCGATATCGGGAGTAAGATTTTTGGATAAATATAATATCTGATTTCTTAAATTTAAATATCCCTTCAAATCATATATGAGTATCTTTTAATTACAGGAAGCATATTGCCACTATTAAGATGCAAAATCCTCCTGCACGACAAAATAATATAAATTGTGTAAACAACAATTCATTCCATAAGTGGTTCAAAGTCCATATAACTGCAGGTTTTCTTATTTAGGGATGAATCACATGGTAAATTTTCAAATTGTAAACATCAATAATTGCAATTGCCATGTTGTTGACATTCCTTACAATTGAGTAGGTTGAAAAGTTGCTTGAGGGAAGCAATGAAATGTACCGGAAGAAGTTCAATGGCTAGCCCGAGGCCCAAATGAGATGGCATATTTGATTTACAGGTTTCATAATCAATGGGTTTAGATTTCATACCAAAAACGTGACTGAAATTAAAAAAAACTCATAATAATGGGGTTGACGGGTTGTTGTTACTGTAAAGACATCAAGCTTTGCAAGCACGAGGGACAGAAATCCAGTCGTGGGAGATGTTACGTACTATTACTCCTTGAATGATATAATTTGAACTAGATTACTATGGGCACTTTAAATATGTAATAGTGAAGTGTCATCGGACTGCACCTCCAAGTAGGGGAATAAAAAATGAATCTGGGTTTATGCTTGTCAACTTCAAATGGCTAATTTATACTAGGCAGAACTTATTAGATGTCACATCCCAAATCCAGAACAAAACATGGCCATGTTATCGAGGGGTACTACCCATGATAACACGAAGCCAACAATCATAATTTATATACAAATCAACCTCAAATAAAATATAACAAAAGGATCCAAATCTATCATCCATTAAATAAATAAGTACTGGCTCAGAGCAACAAAAAAATTTAAATACTAAAACTCATATTGTCAAAATTTAGAAAGTTTGAGGAACTCATATTTAGTTAGATATTCCAAGTCTAGGAAGATTACTGAATATGCCGACCTTTGGGCCCTCAAATAATTATTTAGAAGATCGTCAGTTAGGATTGCAGTTCATTTTGGAAAGAAAAGTGTATAAGATTGAAGAGGTCGTTGCGAGCCAACTCTCTATAGAAATGAAGCTTCTTCACTATATGATGAACCAAATTTTCTTCCCCAAGATAGGAAGATTTAATTTTGTCTCACAAAGAGACATCCTAGTGATGTACCATGTACTCAGGATAAGTCTCCTGAACCTACCCTCTCTTATATTCCGACATATATATGAGGCAGCAACCAGGTCGAAGGCTTTCTTGCCTTATGGCATGATTCTATCTCTAGTATTCATGGAACAAGGAAGAGTGCTTGAAAAGAAACCTCGAGAGTGCTGCCACACACTAACACATATAATGACCGATTTCTACATCGAATGGGTTACTTTAAGAATCAATTGTCATTGGGTGCAAAGGAGCACTGCTAGCAGACATGATGAGGCTACAGAGGCTAAACGAAGTGAGCCTGCAGCCCTTACAGAGGAACACGCTGAGCCACCTTCTCCTATAGACATGCACACTACTGAAGAGCCTGAAGGTGAGGACTTCATCGCTTTTTTTGACTCCCAGCCACCACATCCACAAAGCAACTCAAGTTGCACCTTAAGATTGGATAAGGATCAGATGAAGACTTTAATTGAACAAGTATTGGCTGGATTGTTAAGCTCTGGATTCACTAGTCAGAGAGAACAACAACCTCCTGAGTCACTGTATGGCACCTTACAGACAGATTAGAGTTTAGAGCCTTATGTATCATCTTTGACACAAATGGTAGCAGAATTCAAGCATGTTGTCTCTGGTATTGGATTCCTGGTGACCAGTCAATACAAAAGAATGGTAGCCATTGAGGGGGAGACTAGACACTTGCAAGCATCTATCAAAAGAGATATCAGCGAATTCACCAGAAGTACACAGAGAATCAGTGAGCAAATAATAGAAATGCTTAGGGAAGTTTGAAGTGAAACAAGGCACTTGAGAGAATCTCTCACTACTTCGGCTTCTATTCTCATTGATACAATTGGCCGCTTCACCAGGGAGTTGAGAGCCAATCAAGCTCGTCTGGTCCATCTCTTCCACCTCAACTGCCTCTAGGTTTAGAGAAAGAAGATTTACCATTCATCACCCATATTGTGGCCCATCTTATTCGTCGTCATCATCATCATCTACCTCTTCCAATGAATCTAGGGCTTAGGATCTTTTTTTGCCTTATTTTGTATAGATCCCTAAGCCTTTTTGAACTGTATCTAACTCTTATACCTCATTCTCACAAGTTTGAAAGTCTCATACTTGTACTTAAACTCTTTTGATCAATGGAATTACTGCTCCAGTTCAAGTGAAATGTGTTTAATGATTTATGTGATATGTACATATCTTCTTGGAAATCTCTTTGATTGAAATTGATTAAATGCTTGTCTAATTTTATAACTTGTGCTAATCCATCTGGTTATGAAATATGCTACATGAATAATTGAATCTCAACACATATATTTCTTTCAATGTTATCTAGAGAAATGATTTATTATTCTTTTATGTGCCCTCCTTATTGATAATGACAAAAAGGGGAAGAAAGAAAAATGAAAAAGACAAATGATCAATGAAAAAAAAGTTCAAGGATATCAGATGGTAATCACAAAGAAATGTTTGAGAGATGCAAACAGGGTAGTCCCAAAGAATTGTTTGAGAGATGTAAACAGGGGGAGTAAAAGAGACATGGAGAAAGGAAATGGAGAAAGGAAACTGAGAAAGGAAACAAGAGAAGAAGCAAGCAAGTTCAAGAAAAAGGGGAGAAAGAAAAATGAGAAAGAAAGGACAAGTCTACAGAAATGCAGAAAGCAAAGTGAATGATCAATTTAAAAGGCAAAGTGAATGATCAATCTAAAATATTTTGCAAAGTAATAGTCTTGTTATTACATCAAAAAGGGAAAGAAATTACTCATTTAAACAACTTGGTGTAATTTCAATTAAGCATAAAGAGTGAATGGTATCATGCAATATAAAATCAATTTTCACTCTCTGATGTCAACATCTTGAATTCAGATTTGCATGCTTTTCCTTCTATTTGAATACTGAAAATTTACACTCTACTCCAAAAGATGTTATCTTTATATACATCATTTTTTTTTTAAACTCAAGAATTTTGTCATCATCAAAAAGGACGAGATTGTTGAACCTTAAAGGTTGATTTTGATGATACAAAACAATTGAGTTAAAAGTTGACGAATCTATTTGCTTTGAGCTTAAGTGATAAATTTCAGAAAGCAAAAAAGAAAGCCTTCAACCACTCTAAAGTGAAGATCATGTTGGGAACCCTCGTGATCACATGCATGTATTTTTAAAGATTTTACAGCGAAAGCATAAATTAAACTATTTAATACCTATGCATGCTAGAGATCATATCTCTACAATAAAAATAGATCCAGGACTTTAAACATTTATCCTAAACAAGTATGCATGATTCTATGTTTAACATGTAGTCATGCAGAATTTCAGCAACCTAGTTGATTTCTAATCCTAATTTTTAATGAGATCAGATCTTGTACCTTTTTGCTTTGAAAATTTTGATGATGCCTTGATCACCTTGTGTAGCCGTACACGTGTCCGGCCTCTACGGATAGTCCACGCGAAGCTCTAGGAAGATCCACAACTGCAGGAGTGCTCGCTCGTGCAGAGGTGCTGCAGTGGCTGAACTTTTCTCCCTCAAAGCACTCAATTTTTTATTCTTCTTCGAGATGATAAAGGATGGAGATGAAGGAGAAGAAGGAAGAGAGAAGGTGGCTGGCTCTCAGAATTTTTTCAGAATTTAGAACCCTTTCTAGAGACCATCTCTTACAAACCCTAGGCGTGGGGGTCTTTTTATAGCCAAAAGACCCCCCACGCCTCACACCTCTTTTGGCCAACGAATTTGGCTGATAAAATTTCCAAAAAATTCTGGTGAATCTGCAGCTAAGAGATGAACAAATTCTCTTTTAGTCTTGTGCCATGAGTCCCTAAAAATCTGGGGTTATTCCATCCCAAACTTCAACTGCACGTCACCCTGCTTGATGCGCCATGCAGTCCCTACAAATTAGGGATTTGATTCCTATCTTTTTAAGAAGATTTGTGGTGCCATATTTTTTTAAAAAATAGCCCCACACCTCCTCTTTCCTCATGCCAAAAATTGGCCAAAAATAAGAGGATAGGCACCACTGCTTTAATGGATAAGGATGAGGTGTCTTTCTTCTCCAAGAAAGAAAGCTAGGGTCCTAAAATTTAGGGATTCTTCTTCTTATCAATTTCTGAATTTTTGAACTTAGAATCCTTATCAAATAAGAATTTTTAATAGGGACGGGTCAAGCCCAATCCAATTGTGTCAAGTTCGATTAATTGGATCGAGCCTAATTAACTCGGATCGAACCCAATCCAATGAGGTCAAATCCTGATGTAGCCCGAATTAAATTTTATTCAATTTGGCTTATCCTAAGCTCAATCATTCAATCAATTAAGTTCATTAGCAATCTAATTGTTAATTAATCCTTCAATAATTCAATAATTATTTTACTGCAACTTTTGCTTAGGGTAATTTGTCAATCGAATTGACCGATGTACCCCTGAACGATTCTTAATCGTCGATCAGCCATTTGATCAACCTAGAAACTTCTATACGTATGACCCCATAGGTTTGAATCTAAGCCGGTAGTATAAGAATGACTTCCTGTACTAATCAAAGTGACAATCTAGCAATGGTACCCGACGTTCGGATAGGCCGAATAATTGCAAAGCAATATTCTGAAAACTTTGGACTATTGTTACTGTATAATTCATCCCTATGACACCAAATGCCTAGGATGACTTCAGAGT
Source organism: Phoenix dactylifera (assembly GCF_009389715.1). Lineage (NCBI taxonomy): Eukaryota > Viridiplantae > Streptophyta > Magnoliopsida > Arecales > Arecaceae > Phoenix > Phoenix dactylifera. The sequence continues at coordinate 5,706 of NW_024067828.1, read as the reverse complement.
TCTGTCAACTCTTTAATCAGTGCATCCAAAAATGTGTTTAAACTTCACTAATCCTGCGACTCCTCACGAGGAATACCCTGGCCAAGGTTTTGCTAAATTGAACACAAGGGCATTATCTCCTATCAATAGGAGGGGTCAATTTCATCTTGACTCACACACCGACTTCGCAAGTACTTGACTGCACCCAGTATCCTTCCGTCGCTGAATTAGAAACTCAGATAATCCGGTACTAAAGTACAGTGAGTTGCTTGCAAGTCACCGTGGTGATCTCAGGTCTGAGGGACACATATACCCATATCCACACGGAACATCTCTTGACAGCAGAGCGTTCCGAAACTGTTCATGTTCAGTAAAATGTATTCCTACACTTCACATGTATGATATATCAGTGTCTCTATACTTCTTGGTTAAGAGGACAACTAACGTATATGGCACACAACGACCTATTCTTGATAATGCTATTGTCCTAGTGATAGCATATCGTTTGGTCGTGAACTAGTTTAAGGGCTCGTAGGTAAATCCTTCTTTATCGTTTAATAGAGTTCTAAGGACTTCATTACATTACTTGAGTTCATGATGATGCAAAATATGTAATGAAACATTGCCAAATAACTTTTATTAATTTTATTAATTCATATACTATTCAATCATCAACAGGCTGACGACTGTCTTTTAGGACACAATTTCCAACAACTCCCATTTGGACTAAAGCCAATCGGTACAGTATCGTATACACATCTTTGACTTGTAATCTTTGAACTCTTCGGTGCCAAGGACTTTAGTAAATGGGTCGGCCAGATTTTTCTTCGAGGTACTCTGCCTCGCACACTGAGTCAGCTATAGTATGCTGCTTGAAACTTTTCCAGCAGACAGCACCACCTTTCAGGGTAAATATATAACCCGACACGCTCTTGCTATTATCTCGATCTAACTGGAAACTGGAATCAGTGTATTCTACTAGTTTCAAGTCAGTATCACTATAGATAAACCACTGGTCCTTAGTATTTCTCAAATACTTAAGGATAGTTTTTACAACCTTCCAGTGGTTGCTACCTGGATCAGATTGGTATCTACTCACTATCCCTAGTGAATATACCACATTTGGTCTAGTGCATGTCATGGCATACATTATAGATCCCATTGCTGAAGCATATGAAATTTTATCCATACTCTTTCTTTCTTGAGGAGTTGTCGGACAATCCTTCTTAGAGAGGTTAATTCCATGGCCTATCGGAAGATAGCCTTTCTTGGAATTAATCATGTTGAACCTTTTCAGCACAGTATTAATGTACGTGGATTGGGACAATCCAAGCAATCTTTTAGATCTATCTCTATAGATCTTCATCCCTAGGATGTAAGATGCTTCTCCCAAATACAAAATAAGAAATACAATTACTGAACTATTTGCCCATTTATAAATGCAAGGTTCTTCTTTATTCTTAATGAAGCCATACATTCTGATCACTTTATTGAAACGTATGTTCCAACTTCGAAAAGCTTGTTTTAATCCATAAATGGATTTCTGAAGCTTGCACACTTTAGATTCATCTGTAAATGTAAAATCTTTAGGTTGTATCATATACACCTCTTCTTCTAAATCTCCATTTAGAAATGTAGTTTTTACATCCATCTGCTAGATCTCATAATCTAAATGTGTTGCTATCGCAAGCACAATCCGAATGGACTTGAGCATTGCTACGGAAGAAAACGTCTCGTCATAGTTAATACCATGATGCTGACGATATTCCTTGGTAACCAGACAGGCTTTGTAGGTTTCCACCTTTTCGTCTGCACCCCTTTTCCTTTTGAAAATCCACTTACACCCTATGGGTTTTATTCCTTCGGGTGGGTCAACTAATGTCCATACATCATTGTCCTTCATGGACTCCATTTCAGATTGCATTGCTCCAAGTCATTTATCAGAGTCATACCTCTGCATTGCATCCATATAGGTGACAGGATCCTCATCGTTTTCATCAAGTTCGATAGGATCCCCATCTCGGACCAAGAAACCGTAGTATCTGTCCGGTTGACTTAGTACTCTATCTGATCGCCTTAATGGTACATCTATAATGGGTTCTGGGTTTGATCTAATCAACTCAGATTCTAAACGTTCAGTGGTTGGTGTCGGTTATTCTACATGTTGAATTTTCTTAAGTTCAACATTTGAACTATTACTTCCTTCTCCAAGGAATTTCTTCTCTAAGAAGATAGCTCTATTGCTGACAAACAACTTTTGTTCTTCAGCAAGATAGAAGTAATACCCTTTAGGTTCTTTAGAAAAACCGACAAAAAATATTTGTCAGACCTAGTTTCAAGTTTATCTACTTTCAAACGTTTGACATAGGCCGGACACCCCAAACCCTAAGGTGAGTGAGCATCGGTTTATGTCCTGTCCACATCTCATATGGTGTTTTATTCACAGATTTACTAAATGTTAGATATATGCCCTAGAAGCCAATCTGGCTGACACATTATTAATTCTAGGGACATAATTTTGTACTTGACTATTTATTATTGAATAAATAAAAGGCATCTTTTCATTCATATTATTTATGTGTCTATGAATCGTCCAAGAAATTAATAAGATGATGATGCATACTCTCAAGAGTTGAGAATTTGAGCCATGTATCATTGGTGATTAATTTCTAAATGCTCCTGATCAATGGATCATCACGAGGACGGTGATCGATCCGATCAGTGCACAGATCACTTTTCTTCTGGATGGACGAGACTTGAGTCCACAGTGTAGGGACACTGAAGTGATAGTGCAGGTACTTGTTAGAGAACAAGGGTACTGAGCGTGACCAAGACAAGAAGTCACTTGGATGTCTATCCACTCGTCAGTGACTTGCTTGATGTTGCAGTAGTGTGACTGGTCCTTTGACCTGCGGTGCTTCGGCTACTCACAGTGAGGTTATTATAGTTTGACTGCACACATACATGGTCTCTAGCCATATGGGTCCATGCAGTGTAGATTGGCTGCAGTAAGTTCACTGTAGGAGTAGGGTATGCACCTATAAGGAATCTATTGACCTTGATAGAAAAGGAGAGATCCTATGTGATTTATAAGACTAAGTTCGTAAGACCTCGGCCGGGGCAGTATGCACAGTGGAGAAAGAGTTTTCCACTCTCGAACTTAAGTCGAATAAATCTTCACATATGACAGACGATGGGGTTTGACGAGTTGTCCATGACCTCCATCCTGTAGGGATCCACGATAGTAGGACTGTATCACATGATAACTGCACCTAGAGGTTCATCATTCTATTCTACTGGGTAGCCACTACATGCTGCTAGGTGTCACTGGTGGATAGTGCGACTCACAGGGATTATCTCGATGATCGATAAACCCTAATGAGTAGAGTTGGAATCGTTCCAAACCATTAAAAGGAGTTTTCAATGATATTATGATAGAGATCATGATATATCTCACTACCAGTCAGAGTAGAACCTATGGGGTCACACACACTAGAAGTATTGACCGATCCGATGGTTGAAAAGTGATTATGAATCACGAGTAATCAATTCGATTGATAAGAAGTTGAAGAAGGAATGAGAATTGATTAATTGGACTTAAAATCACAAATCCTACTTGAAGTAGGATTCCTAGAGTTCTAATTGGATTAGGACTAGGAATCCTATTTGGAGTAGGACTGGGATTCCTACTTGGAGTAGGATTCCTACAATCCTAATTAGATTAGAATTTTGAATTCATCTTTGGATTCCTACTTAGAATAGGATTCCTAGAAATCCTAATTGGATTAGGACTTCGGATTCAAATAGAGTCCTAATTGGATTAGGACTAAAATTAAATATGTCCTAATTTGGATTAGGATTCCTTAAGTTCTAATTAATTATTAATCTAATGAATCAACATGACTCCTAATTGGATTAGGATTGAAGAGTTCAATTAAGTCATGGTTCATTCAAGTTCTAATTGGATTAGGACTAGCATAGCATAGAACCCGATTGATTCATGATTTGGTTAATCCTAATTAGATTAGGACTAAACCATGAAAAGGGCACCTAATCCTCTTTGGAAGAGGATTAGGTTAACCAAGTAAGAGGGGCATCAGCCCCTCTTCACTTGGTTGGTGCGACATGAAGGGAGAAAGGGGCCGGCGCCTCCTCTTAAGGAAGATAGTCTAGGGCTCCTAAATTGTAGGAGCCCTAGATAGTTTTTAAAGAGGATACAAGGGGGCTGACGCCCTAAGCTTGGATCTCCTCTCCTTTAGCCGTCATCACCCTCTCCCCTCTCCTTGTTTCATCCGCAAGCAAAGAAGAGAAGAAAGAAGGCTTGGCGGCACTCTTCTTCCTCCAATCCTTCTTCCAACGCAGGGAAAAGAAAGGCTGTGTTCTTCTTCCTTGAGTTCATCCTTCTTCTTCCTCCTCTCAAGTACATTCAAGAGTTGAAAGAAAGAGAGGAGATCAGCCATCAAAAGAAGTCTTTGCAAGGGAGCTAGCACCCCGGGAAGACAAGAAAGCTTTGATCGGTCCTCTGCTTCGTGTGGATACCCGTAGAGGCCGGACGTTTGAACGGCTTCGAACGAACCTTCATCCTAAAACCACGAACTTCAGTTTGCGGTAATCATCTACCCGCACAAGGTGAAGATCTGATCTTCTAAAGTTTTTAAAAGTTTTTAATTCTTGCCTAACTACGAACGGTTCATGAAACAACGTTCATGCAATGAACGTCGATCCCGCACATGCCTCTTCCGCTACCATCTATTTTTTTTGAAATATCAGCGGCATGGGCGGGTTCCCAACAGTGGTATCAGAGCCTAGGCATCGTAGATTAAGGTAAGAATTAATTATCTAAAGGCTTATTAGATCTTGAAAATTAAATGATCCATGCATGCCGAAAATTTCTGCATGCAGATTTTTCAGGGGTGCTGATTTTTGCATGCTGATTTTTATGTGATAAGATGATGGTTCTAATTACATTGTTAATGAGATTACAAAATTTAGAATCATGATTATGATGATCAGCAACCTATGTCATGATAAAATCAGTTAGTTTTCAGATCTGAAAATTATAATTGTTGCATATGGTGATGATCATAGGATTCAAACCCCTTTTGGTATCAAATGTAATGACCTGCGATGTGATCTGCGATGTATGTAATTTTTCAGATGCTTGCATACATCTTATTTGATGTTTTGAGAGGCCTGCGTGCCTCCTAAAAAGGAGATGTAATTTATTTTATATTTTATTTTATATCTGGTTGTATTTCTGTGATGTGATGTACGTCAACGATCAAGTCGAAGATGATGCATGAGATGAGCAGGGGTCTAAGCGGTTGATAGCGATTGGATCAAGAGTTGGTCAAGGATCGAATCAAGGAGGCTTGGAACCAATTCAAGAGTTGAAGACCAGTTGATCGATTGACGTGCATGTGCTTGTAATAACGACCTAACTAGAATCCATGATCATCAACCTATTTAAAGTTTAGCTTTAATTATTGCTGCGATTATAACTGCCTGCAATGTGGCCGTTTGCATGTGAATGTGAATGAGAGACGGGTAGATAGGTTTACATGTGATGTAGCAAACCCAATTGAGACCCTAAATCAAAAACCTCCTCAATCAAGTCGAGAAGTGAAACCGACATGAGCAAGTCATATTAGATTAATTGATCTAATTGGTGTCTAGGAAAGCATGAAAGGTGGTTACTTAATTAGGACCTTACTCTCTGAGTAAGGG